>NW_027077448.1:300000-594378 GCF_963924675.1 Phocoena phocoena
AAGGGCGTATGCATTTTTTCCTGAATATATTCAGGAAAAAACGCGTACGCCATTTTTGGCCAACCAAGCAAGCCTGTAAAGGAAATCTGCACTACAATAAAGTCTCACTGCCCCCCGGGCAAAAGGGCCATCTGAAAAAAGTGTAAAATCCAGAAAGGTAGGACAGGATATGGAGAACAGGGAGCCTTGTTATGCTGATTGGCAGGATGTCAATTGCCAGCAGCCACCCTGGAGAAGTGTATGGTGTTTCCTGAAACACATAAGAAACAGAGCAACACAGCCTATGGCACTTCCACTTATGGTCCTATAGCTTACGGAAATTAAAATCAAAAACAGACAGCCACCCCAATATTTGGGACGGCTGTGTTCACAAGAAGCTCGTCTACAGTATCAGGTAAATATCCCAGAATGCAAAAAATGGATAAAGAAATTGTGGCACGTACGTACAATGCAATATCACTTAGCAATGAAATCTGTGTCATCAGACCCGTAGCGGCATAGTGAGTGGAGGCAGGTACGGTGATTCTACGTGAACTACGTCACACAGAAAAAGAAACATCATAAGATATCACTAATACAAGGAATGTAAACTTGACTACACATGAACTGAATTACAAAACAGAACAGGGTCTCAAATTTAGAAAACCAACTAGTGCTTGCTTATGGGGAAAGGTGCATTGGGGTGCTGCATAAAACCAGAGACTGAAATTAGCACAGATAACTTTCCATAAGCCAAATATGTAATAGACAAGACCTACTCCTTGCTCAACGAAATGGACCCAACACCACATATTCAACGCCTAGGAATATACCTGACTAGGAAGAATCTTAAAACCCATGGATATATATGTCTCCGTAAGAGAATCAAGCGTGTGTACAGCGGCCGAAACGCAGCAGTGAAAATCCGATAAATCCCATTATCAAAATAAATTTCGAAAACAAAACACAAAGACAGTGAAATAGAGAGCAATTCTTAAATAATTCACTAAGGGCATGTGATGCAACCGGTATTGACCACATCTACACCCAGAGCTGGTTGAGACATAAGGCTGGACACTTCTGGCTGATAGCATTGTTGGGTTTCGGTGAGCAAATGCAGACCCTTTGAAATCATACTGCATGGTACCCATTCCATGGGTCCCAACTCTCCAGGTTCAAGGGATTCTTCCTCCAGCTAAAACATGCATGGGAAACCCAGAGTATCGTCCACCGTGTGATTGGGAAACGATTTAAAATGCATCTCAGTTTTCGTATCCTGGTCCTCGGGTTCACCATTCCAGATGCTTTACTAACACTCTCCCCGCTTGGAGAGTCAGTGCCTTTAACCTCCTCTTTGGCACAGCTTGCAATTTCTGTGCAAGATGAACAGGAATAGGGAGAACCAATGAGAGACTAGCTGTAGGTGTCTGCACGGGCAAATGTAACGCTCATTGCCCACCAGGAAGAACAATTAAACAAAGGCTCAGTGTGCCCTGCTGGAAACAGATTAGGGCCTTAAGCAATCCTGCGGTTTTGTGCCCAGCTCACAAGAAAGCGAGTTGAAGAAAGGAGCTCAGGGGCACTGTAATTCACAAACCTGCAGAGTTATAAATGACAGCTATCTTCCAAAAGTATATTGAAGTAAGCCTGCGAAGGGGACTTGAAAGCAGGGCAGAATTTCAGGAAAACGATTGCAGGGGATAGACTGGAATTGCCCTGAAAGCATAGGAAAAGAGGCAGAACGTCGACAATGATGCACTTGGCCAAAATGTGCGTAAGCGTTTTTTCCTGAATATATTCAGGAAAAAACGCATACGCCCTTTTTGGCCAACCGAGCAAGCCTGTAAAGGAAATCTGCACTACAATGAAATCTCACTGCCCCCTGGCAAAAGGGCCATCTGAAAAAAAGTGTAAAATCCAGAAAGGTAGGACAGGATATGGAGAACAGGGAGCCTTGTTATGCTGATTGGCAGGATGTAAATTGTGAAGAGCCACCCTGGAGAAGTGTATGGTGTTTCCTGAAACACGTAAGAAATAAAGCAACACAGCCTATGGCAATTGCACTTATGGTCCTATTCCTTAGGGAAATTAAAATCAAAAACAGAGAGGCACCCCAAAACTTGGGACGGCTGTGTTCCCAAGTAGCTCGTCTACAGTACCAGGTAAATATCCCAGAAAGCAAAAAATGGATAAAGAAGTTGTGGCACGTACGTGCAATGCAGTATCACTCAGCAATGAAATCTGTGTCATCAGGCCCGTAGCGGCATAGTGAGTGGATGCAGGTACGGTGATTCTACGTGAACTACCTCACACAGAAAAAGAAACATCATAAGATATCACTAATACATGGAATGTAAACTTGACTACACATGAACTGAATTACAAAACAGAACAGGGTCTCAAATTTAGAAAACCAACTAGTGCTTGCTTATGGGGAAAGGTGCCTTGGGCTGTTGCATAAAACCAGAGACTGAAATTAGCACAGATAACTTTCCATAAGCCAAATATGTAATAGACAAGACCTACTACTTGCTCAACGAAATGGACCCAACACCACATATTCAACGCCTAGGAATATACCTGACTAGGAAGAATCTTAAAACCCATGGATATATATGTCTCCGTAAGAGAATCAAGCGTGTATACAGCGGCCGAAACGCAGCAGTGAAAATCCGATAAATCCCATTATCAAAATAAATTTCGAAAACAAAACACAAAGACAGTGAAATAGAGAGCAATTCTTAAATAATTCACTCAGGGCATGTGATGCAACCGGGATTGACCACATCTACACCCAGAGCTGGTTGAGACATAAGGCTGGACACTTCAGGCTGATAGCATTGGTGAGTTTCGGTGAGCAAATGCAGACCCTTTGAAGTCATACTGCATGGTACCCATTCCATGGGTCCCAACTCTCCAGGTTCAAGGGATTCTTCCTCCAGCTAAAACATGCATGGGAAACCCAGAGTATCGTCCACCGTGTGATTGGGAAACGATTTAAAATGCATCTCAGTTTTCGTATCCTGGTCCTCGGGTTCACCATTCCAGATGCTTTACTAACACTCTCCCCGCTTGGAGAGTCAGTGCCTTTAACCTCCTGTTTGGCACAGCTTGCAATTTCTGTGCAAGATGAACAGGAATAGGGAGAACCAATGAGAGACTAGCTGTAGGTGTCTGCACGGGCAAATGTAACGCTCATTGCCGACCAGGAAGAGGAATTAAACAAAGGCTCAGCATGCCCTGCTGAAAACAGGTTAGGGCCTGAAGCAATCCTGTGGTTTTGTGCCCAGCTCACAAGAAAGCGAGTTGAAGAAACTAGCTCAGGGGCACTGTAATTCACAAACCTGCAGAGTTATAAATGACAGCTATCCTCCAAAAATATATTGAAGTAAGCCTGCGAAGGGGACTTGAAAGCGGGGCAGAATTTCAGGAAAACGATTGCAGGGTGTAGACTGGAATTGCCCTGAAAGCATAGGAAAAGAGGCACAACGTCGACAATGATGCAGTTGGCCAAAAAGGGCGTATGCGTTTTTTCCTGAATATATTCAGGAAAAAACGCATACGCACTTTTTGGCCAACCAAGCAAGCCTGTAAAGGAAATCTGCACTACAATGAAGTCTCACTGCCCCCCGGGCAAAAGGGCCATGTGAAAAAAGTGTAAAATCCAGAAATGTAGGACAGGATATGGAGAACAGGGAGCCTTGTTATGCTGATTGGCAGGATGTAAATTGCCGGCAGCCACCCTGGAGAAGTGTATGGTGTTTCCTGAAACACGTAAGAAACAAAGCAACAGAGCCTATGGCACTTCCACTTATGGTCCTATAGCTTACGGAAATTAAAATCAAAAACAGACAGCCACCCCAATATTTGGGACGGCTGTGTTCCCAAGAAGCTCGTCTACAGTACCAGGTAAATATCCCAGAAAGCAAATAATGGATAAAGAAGTTGTGGCACGTACGTGCAATGCAATATCACTCAGCAATGAAATCTGTGTCATCAGGCCCGTAGCGGCATAGTGAGTGGATGCAGGTACGGTGATTCTACGTGAACTACGTCACACAGAAAAAGAAACATCATAAGATATCACTAATACACGGAATGTAAACTTGACTACACATGAACTGAATTACAAAACAGAACAGGGTCTCAAATTTAGAAAACCAACTAGTGCTTGCTTATGGGAAAAGGTGCCTTGGGGTGCTGCATAAAACCAGAGACTGAAATTAGCACAGATAACTTTCCATAAGCCAAATATGTAATAGACAAGACCTACTCCTTGCTCAACGAAATGGAACCAACACCACATATTCAACGCCTAGGAATATACCTGACTAGGAAGAATCTAAAAACCCATGGATATATATGTCTCCGTAAGAGAAACAAGCATGTGTACAGCGGCCGAAACACAGCAGTGAAAATCCGATAAATCCCATTATCAAAATAAATTTCGAAAACAAAACACAAAGACAGTGAAATAGAGAGCAATTCTTAAATAATTCACTCAGGGCATGTGATGCAACCGGGATTGACCACATCTACACCCAGAGCTGGTTGAGACATAAGGCTGGACACTTCAGGCTGATAGCATTGGTGAGTTTCGGTGAGCAAATGCAGACCCTTTGAAGTCATACAACATGGTACCCATTCCATGGGTCCCAACTCTCCAGGTTCAAGGGATTCTTCCTCCAGCTAAAACATGCATGGGAAACCCAGAGTATCGTCCACCGTGTGATTGGGAAACAATTTAAAATGCATCTCAGTTTTCGTATCCTGGTCTTCGGGTTCACCATTCCAGATGCTTTACTAACACTCTCCCCACTTGAAAAGTCAGTGCGTTTAACCTCCTGTTTGGCACAGCTTGCAATTTCTGTGCAAGATGAACAGGAATAGGGAGAACCAATGAGAGACTAGCTGTAGTTGTCTGCACGGGCAAATGTAACGCTCATTGCCCACCAGGAAGAGGAATTAAATAAAGGCTCAGTGTGCCCTGCTGGAAACAGATTAGGGCCTGAAGCAATCCTGCGGTTTTGTGCCCAGCTCACAAGAAAGCGAGTTGAAGAACGGAGCTCAGAGGCACTGTAATTCACAAACCTGCAGAGTTATAAATGACAGCTATCTTCCAAAAGTATATTGAAGTAAGCCTGCGAAGGGGACTTGAAAGCGGGGCAGAATTTCAGGAAATCGATTGCAGGGGGTAGACTGGAATTGCCCTGAAAGCATAGGAAAAGAGGCACAACGTCGACAATGATGCACTTGGCCAAAAGGGGCGTATGCGTTTTTTCCTGAATATATTCAGGAAAAAACGCATATGCCCTTTTTGGCCAAACAAGCAAGCCTGTAAAGGAAATCTGCACTACAATGAAGTCTCACTGCCCCCCGGGCAAGAGGGCCATCTGAAAAAAGTGTAAAATCCAGAAAGGTAGGACAGGATATGGAGAACAGGGAGCCTTGTTATGCTGATTGGCAGGATGTAAATTGCCAACAACCACCCTGGAGAAGTGTATGGTGTTTCCTGAAACACGTAAGAAATAAAGCAACACAGCCTATGGCAATTGCACTTATGGTCCTATTCCTTAATGAAATTAAAATCAAAAACAGAGATCCACCCCAAAGTTTGGGACGGCTGTGTTCCCAAGAAGCTCGTCTACAGTACCAGTTAAATATCCCAGAAAGCAAAAAATGGATAAAGAAGTTGTGGCATGTACGTGCAATGCAATATCACTCAGCAATGAAATCTGTGTCATCAGCCCCGTAGCGGCATAGTGAGTGGATGCAGGTACGGTGATTCTACGTGAACTACGTGACACAGAAAAAGAAACATCATAAGATATCACTAATACACGGAATGTAAACTTGACTATACATGAACTGAATTACAATACAGAACAGGGTCTCAAATTTAGAAAACCAACTAGTGCTTGCTTATGGGGAAAGGTGCCTTGGGGTGCTGCATAAAACCAGAGACTGAAATTAGCACAGATAACATTCCATAAGCCAAATATGTAATAGACAAGACCTACTCCTTGCTCAACGAAATGGACTCAACACCACGTATTCAACGCCTAGGAATATACCTGACTAGGAAGTATCTTAAAACCCATGGATATATATGTCTCCGTAAGAGAATCAAGCATGTGTACAGCGGCCGATACGCAGCAGTGAAAATCCGATAAATCCCATTATCAAAATAAATTTCGAAAACAAAACACAAAGACAGTGAAATAGAGAGCAATTCTTAAATAATTCACTCAGGGAATGTGATGCAACCGGGATTGACCACATCTACACCCAGAGCTGATTGAGACATAAGGCTGGACACTTCAGGCTAATAGCATTGGTGAGTTTCGGTGAGCAAATGCAGACACTTTGAAGTCATACTGCATGGTACCTATTCCATGGGTCCCAACTCTTCAGGTTCAAGGGATTCTTCCTCCAGCTAAAACATGCATAGGAAACCCACAGTATGGTCCACCCTGTGATTGGGAAACGATTTAAAATGCATCTCTGTTTTCGTATCCTGGTCCTCGGGTTCACCATTCCAGATGCTTTACTAACACTCTCCCCGCTTGGAGAGTCAGTGCCTTTAACCTCCTCTTTGGCACAGCTTGCAATTTCTGTGCAAGATGAACAGGAATAGGGAGAACCAATGAGAGACTAGCTGTAGGTGTCTCCACGGGCAAATGTAACGCTCATTTCCCACCAGGAAGAGGAATTAACCAAAGGCTCAGCGTGCCCTGCCGGAAACAGATTAGGGCCTGAAGCAATCCTGCGGTTTTGTGCCCAGCTCACAAGAAAGCGAGTTGAAGAAAGGAGCTCAGGGGCACTGTAATTCACAAACCTGCAGAGTTATAAATGACAGCTATCCTCCAAAAATATATTGAAGTAAGCCTGCGAAGGGGACTTGAAAGTGGGGCAGAATTTCAGGAAAACGATTGCAGGGGGTAGACTGGAATTGCCCTGTAAGCATAGGAAAAGAGGCAGAACATCGACAATGAGGCACTTGGCCAAAAAGGGCGTATGCGTTTTTTCCTGAATATATTCAGGAAAAAACGCATACGCCCTTTTTGGCCAAACAAGCAAGCCTGTAAAGGAAATCTGCACTACAATGAAATCTCACTGCCCCCCTGGGCAAAAGGGCCATCTGAAAAAAGTGTAAAATCCAGAAATATAGTACAGGATATGGAGAACAGGGAGCCTTGTTATGCTGATTGGCAGGATGTAAATTGCCAGCAGCCACCCTGGAGAAGTGTATGGTGTTTCCTGAAACACGTAAGAAACAAAGCAACACAGCCTATGGCACTTCCACTTATGGTCCTATAGATTACGGAAATTAAAATCAAAAACAGACAGCCACCCCAATATTTGGGACGGCTGTGTTCCCAAGTAGCTCGTCTACAGTACCAGGTAAATATCCCAGAAAGCAAAAAATGGATAAAGAAGTTGTGGCACGTACGTACAATGCAATATCACTCAGCAATGAAATCTGTGTCATCAGGCCCGTAGCGGCATAGTGAGTGGATGCAGGTACGGTGATTCTACGTGAACTACGTCACACAGAAATAGAAACATCATAAGATATCACTAATACACGGAATGTAAACTTGACTACACATGAACTGAATTACAAAACAGAACAGGGTCTCAAATTTAGAAAACCAACTAGTGCTTGCTTATGGGGAAAGGTGCCTTGGGGTGCTTCATAAAACCAGAGACTGAAATTAGCACAGATAACTTTCCATAAGCCAAATATGTAATAGACAAGACCTACTCCTTGCTCAACGAAATGGACTCAACACCACATATTCAACGGCTAGGAATATACCTGACTAGGAAGTATCTTAAAACCCATGGATATATATGTCTCCGTAAGAGAATCAAGCATGTGTACAGCGGCCGATACGCAGCAGTGAAAATCCGATAAATCCCATTATCAAAATAAATTTCGAAAACAAAACACAAAGACAGTGAAATAGAGAGCAATTCTTAAATAATTCACTCAGGGCATGTGATGCAACCGGGATTGACCACATCTACACCCAGAGCTGGTTGAGACATAAGGCTGGACACTTCAGGCTGATAGCACTGGTGAGTTTCGGTGAGCACATGCAGACCCTTTGAAGTCATACTGCATGGTACCCATTCCATGGGTCCCAACTCTCCAGGTTCAAGGCATTCTTCCTCCAGCTAAAACATGCATGGGAAACACAGAGTATCATCCACCGTGTGATTGGGAAACGATTTAAAATGCATCTCAGTTTTCGTATCCTGGTCCTCGGGTTCACCATTCCAGATGCTTTACTAACACTCTCCCCGCTTGGAGAGTCAGTGCCTTTAACCTCCTGTTTGGCACAGCTTGCCATTTCTGTGCAAGATGAACAGGAATAGGGAGAACCAATGAGAGACTAGCTCTAGGTGTCTGCACGGGCAAATATAACGCTCATTGCCCACCAGGAAGAGGAATTAAACAAAGGCTCAGTGTGCCCTGCTGGAAACAGATTAGGGCCTGAAGCAATCCTGCGGTTTTGTGCCCAGCTCACAAGAAAGCGAGTTGAAGAAAGGAGCTCAGGGGCACTGTACTTAACAAACCTGCAGAGTTATAAATGACAGCTATCCTCCAAAAATATATTGAAGTAAGCCTGCGAAGGGGACTTGAAAGCGGGGCTGAATTTCAGGAAAACGATTGCAGGGGGTAGACTGGAATTGCCCTGAAAGCATAGGAAAAGAGGCACAACGTCGACAATGATGCACTTGGCCAAAAAGGGCGTATGCGTTTTTTCCTGAATATATTCAGGAAAACACGCATACGCTCTTTTTGGCCAACCAAGCAAGCCTGTAAAGGAAATCTGCACTACAATGAAGTCTCACTGCCCCCCGGGCAAAAGGGCCATCTGAAAAAAGTGTAAAATCCAGAAAGGTAGGACAGGATATGGAGAACAGGGAGCCTTGTTATGCTAATTGGCAGGATGTAAATTGCCAGCAGCCACCCTGGAGAAGTGTATGGTGTTTCCTGAAACACGTAAGAAACAAAGCAACACAGCCTATGGCACTTCCACTTATGGTCCTATAGCTTACGGAAATTAAAATCAAAAACAGAGAGCCACCCCAATATTTGGGACGGCTGTGTTCACAAGAAGCTCGTCTACAGTATCAGGTAAATATCCCAGAGAGAAAAAATGGATAAAGAAGTTGTGGCACGTACGTACAATGCAATATCACTCAGCAATGAAATCTGTGTCATCAGGTCCGTAGCGGCATAGTGAGTGGATGCAGGTACGGTTATTCTACGTGAACTACGTCACACAGAAAAAGAAACATCATAAGATATCACTAATACACGGAATGTAAACTTGACTACACATGAACTGAATTACAAAACAGAACAGGGTCTCAAATTTAGAAAACCGACTAGTGCTTGCTTATGGAGAAAGGTGCCTTGGGGTGCTGCATAAAACCAGAGACTGAAATTAGCACAGATAACTTTCCATAAGCCAAATATGTAATAGACAAGACCTACTCCTTGCTCAACGAAATGGACCCAACACCACATATTCAACGCCTAGGAATATACCTGACTAGGAAGAATCTTAAAACCCATGGATATATATGTCTCCGTAAGAGAATCAAGCGTGTGTACAGCGGCCGAAACGCAGCAGTGAAAATCCGATAAATCCCATTATCAAAATAAATTTCGAAAACAAAACACAAAGACAGTGAAATAGAGAAAAATTCTTAAATAATTCACTCAGGGCATGTGATGCAACCGGGATTGACCACATCTACACCCAGAGCTGGTTGAGACATAAGGCTGGACATTTCTGGCTGATAGCACTGGTGAGTTTCGGTGAGCAAATGCAGACCCTTTGAAGTCATACTGCATGGTACCCATTCCATGGGTCCCAACTCTCCATGTTCAAGGCATTCTTCCTCCAGCTAAATCATGCATGGGAAACCCAGAGTATCGTCCACCGTGTGATTGGGAAACGATTTAAAATGCATCTCAGTTTTGGTATCCTGGTCCTCGGGTTCACCATTCCAGATGCTTTACTAACACTCTCCCCGCTTGGAGAGTCAGTGCCTTTAACCTCCTGTTTGGCACAGCTTGCCATTTCTGTGCAAGATGAACAGGAATAGGGAGAACCAATGAGAGACTAGCTGTAGGTGTCTGCACGGGCAAATGTAACGCTCATTGCCCACCAGGAAGAGGAATTAAACAAAGGCTCAGTGTGCCCTGCTGGAAACAGATTAGGGCCTGAAGCAATCCTGCGGTTTTGTGCCCAGCTCACAAGAAAGCGAGTTGAAGAAAGGAGCTCAGAGGCACTGTACTTCACAAACCTGCAGAGTTATAAATGACAGCTATCCTCCAAAAATATATTGAAGTAAGCCTGCGAAGGGGACTTGAAAGCGGGGCTGAATTTCAGGAAAAGGATTGCAGGGGGTAGACTGGAATTGCCCTGAAAGCATAGGAAAAGAGGCACAACGTCGACAATGATGCACTTGGCCAAAAAGGGCGTATGCGTTTTTTCCTGAATATATTCAGGAAAAAACGCATACGCCCTTTTTGGCCAACCAAGCAAGCCTGTAAAGGAAATCTGCACTACAATGAAATCTCACTGCCCCCCCCCCGGGCAAAAGGGCCATCTGAAAAAATTGTAAAATCCAGAAAGGTAGGACAGGATATGGAGAACAGGGAGCCTTGTTATGCTGATTGGCAGGATGTAAATTGCCAGCAGCCACCCTGGAGAAGTGTATGGTGTTTCCTGAAACACGTAAGAAACAAAGCAACACAGCCTATGGCACTTCCACTTATGGTCCTATAGCTTACGGAAATTAAAATCAAAAACAGACAGCCACCCCAATATTTGGGACGGCTGTGTTCACAAGAAGCTCGTCTACAGTATCAGGTAAATATCCCAGAAAGCAAAAAATGGATAAAGAAGTTGTGGCACGTACGTGCAATGCAATATCACTCAGCAATGAAATCTGTGTCATCAGGCCCGTAGCGGCATAGTAAGTGGATGCAGGTACGGTGATTGTACGTGAACTACGTCACACAGAAAAAGAAACATCATAAGATATCACTAATACACGGAATGTAAACTTGACTACACATGAACTGAATTACAAAACAGAACAGGGTCTCAAATTTAGAAAACGGACTAGTGCTTGCTTATGGTGAAAGGTGCCTTGGGGAGCTGCATAAAACCAGAGACTGAAATTAGCACAGATAAGTTTCCATAAGCCAAATATGTAATAAAAAAGACCTACTCCTTGCTCAACGAAATGGACCCAACACCACATATTCAACGCCTGGGAATATACCTGACTAGGAAGAATCTTAAAACCTATGGATATATATGTCTCCGTAAGAGAATCAAGCGTGTGTACAGCGGCCGAAACGCAGCAGTGAAAATCCGATAAATCCCATTATCAAAATAAATTTCGAAAACAAAGACAGTGAAATAGAGAGCAATTCTTAAATAATTCACTCAGAGCATGTGATGCAACCGGGATTGACCACATCTACACCCAGAGCTGGTTGAGACATAAGGCTGGACACTTCAGGCTGATAGCATTGGTGAGTTTCGGTGAGCAAATGCAGACCCTTTGAAGTCATACTGCATGGTACCCATTCCATGGGTCCCAACTCTCCAGGTTCAAGGCATTCTTCCTCCAGCTAAAACATGCATGGGAAACCCAGAGTATCGTCTACCGTGTGATTGGGAAACGATTTAAAATGCATCTCAGTTTTCGTATCCTGGTCCTCGGGTTCACCATTCCAGATGCTTTACTAACACTCTCCCCGCTTGGAGAGTCAGTGCCTTTAACCACCTGTTTGGCACAGCTTGCAATTTCTGCGCAAGATGAACAGGAATAGGGAGAACCAATGAGAGACTAGCTGTAGGTGTCTGCATGGGCAAATGTAATGCTCATTGCCCACCAGGAAGAGGAATTAAACAAAGGCTCAGCATGCCCTGCTGAAAACAGATTAGGGCCTGAAGCAATCCTTTGGTTTTGTGTCCAGCTCACAAGAAAGCGAGTTGAAGAAAGGAGCTCAGGGGCACTGTAATTCACAAACCTGCAGAGTTATAAATGACAGCTATCCTCCAAAAATATATTGAAGTAAGCCTGCGAAGGGGACTTGAATGCGGGGCAGAATTTCAGGAAAACGATTGCAGGGGGTAGACTGGAATTGCCCTGAAAGCATAGGAAAAGAGGCAGAACATCGACAATGATGCACTTGGCCAAAAAGGGGGTATGCGTTTTTTCCTGAATATATTCAGGAAAAAACGCATACGCACTTTTTGGCCAACCAAGCAAGCCTGTAAAGGAAATCTGCACTACAATGAAGTCTCACTGCCCCCCGGGCAAAAGGGCCATCTGAAAAAAGTGTAAAATCCAGAAAGGTAGGACAGGATATGGAGAACAGGGAGCCTTGTTATGCTGATTGGCAGGATGTAAATTGCCAGCAGCCACCCTGGAGAAGTGTATGGTGTTTCCTGAAACACGTAAGAAACAAAGCAACACAGCCTATGGCACTTCCACTTATGGTCCTATAGCTTACGGAAATTAAAATCAAAAACAGACAGCCACCCCAATATTTGGGACGGCTGTGTTCACAAGAAGCTCGTCTACAGTATCAGGTAAATATCCCAGAAAGCAAAAAATGGATAAAGAAGTTGTGGCACGTACGTGCAATGCAATATCACTCAGCAATGAAATCTGTGTCATCAGGCCCGTAGCGGCATAGTAAGTGGATGCAGGTACGGTGATTCTACGTGAACTACGTCACACAGAAAAAGAAACATCATAAGATATCACTAATACACGGAATGTAAACTTGACTACACATGAAGTGAATTACAAAACAGAACTGGGTCTCAAATTTAGAAAACCAACTAGTGCTTGCTTATGGGGAAAGGTGCCTTGGGGTGCTACATAAAACCAGAGACTGAAATTAGCACAGATAACATTCCATAAGCCAAATATGTAATAGACAAGACCTACTCCTTGCTCAACGAAATGGACTCAACACCACATATTCAACGCCTAGGAATATACCTGACTAGGAAGAATCTTAAAACCCATGGATATATATGTCTACGTAAGAGAATCAAGCGTGTGTACAGCGGCCGAAACGCAGCAGTGAAAATCCGATAAATCCCATTATCAAAATAAATTTCGAAAACAAAACACAAAGACAGTGAAATAGAGAGCAATTCTTAAATAATTCACTCAGGGCATGTGATGCAACCGGGATTGACCACATCTACACCCAGAGCTGGTTGAGACATAAGGCTGGACACTTCAGGCTGATAGCATTGGTGAGTTTCGGTGAGCAAATGCAGACCCTTTGAAGTCATACTGCATGGTACCCATTCCATGGGTCCCAACTCTCCATGTTCAAGGGATTCTTCCTCTAGCTAAAACATGCATGGGAAACCCAGAGTATCGTCCACCGTGTGATTGGGAAACGATTTAAAATGCATCTCAGTTTTCGTATCCTGGTCCTCGGGTTCACCATTCCAGATGCTTTACTAACACTCTCCCCGCTTGGAGAGTCAGTGCCTTTAACCACCTGTTTGGCACAGCTTGCAATTTCTGCGCAAGATGAACAGGAATAGGGAGAACCAATGAGAGACTAGCTGTAGGTGTCTGCATGGGCAAATGTAATGCTCATTGCCCACCAGGAAGAGGAATTAAACAAAGGCTCAGCATGCCCTGCTGAAAACAGATTAGGGCCTGAAGCAATCCTTTGGTTTTGTGTCCAGCTCACAAGAAAGCGAGTTGAAGAAATGAGCTCAGGGGCACTGTAATTCACAAACCTGCAGTGTAATTAATGACAGCTATCCTCCAAAAATATATTGAAGTAAGCCTGCGAAGGGGACTTGAAAGCGGGGCAGAATTTCAGGAAAACGATTGCAGGGGGTAGACTGGAATTGCCCTGAAAGCATAGGAAAAGAGGCAGAACATCGACAATGATGCACTTGGAAAAAAAGGGCGTATGCGTTTTTTCCTGAATATATTCAGGAAAAAACGCATATGCCCTTTTTGGCCAACAAAGCAAGCCTGTAATGGAAATCTGCACTACAATGAAGTCTCACTGCCCCCCGGGCAAGAGGGCCATCTGAAAAAAGTGTAAAACCCAGAAAGGTAGGACAGGATATGGAGAACAGGGAGCCTTGTTATGCTGATTGGCAGGATGTAAATTGCCAACAGCCACCCTGGAGAAGTGTATGGTGTTTCCTGAAACACGTAAGAAACAAAGCAACACAGCCTATGGCACTTCCACTTATGGTCCTATAGCTTATGGAAATTAAAATCAAAAACAGACAGCCACCCCAATATTTGGGACGGCTGTGTTCACAAGAAGCTCGTCTACAGTATCAGGTAAATATCCCAGAAAGCAAAAAATGGATAAAGAAGTTGTGGCACGTACGTGCAATGCAATATCACTCAGCAATGAAATCTGTGTCATCAGGCCCGTAGCGGCATAGTAAGTGGATGCAGGTACGGTGATTGTACGTGAACTACGTCACACAGAAAAAGAAACATCATAAGATATCACTAATACACGGAATGTAAACTTGACTACACATGAACTGAATTACAAAACAGAACAGGGTCTCAAATTTAGAAAACCGACTAGTGCTTGCTTATGGTGAAAGGTGCCTTGGGGAGCTGCATAAAACCAGAGACTGAAATTAGCACAGATAACTTTCCATAAGCCAAATATGTAATAAAAAAGACCTACTCCTTGCTCAACGAAATGGACCCAACACCACATATTCAACGCCTGGGAATATACCTGACTAGGAAGAATCTTAAAACCTATGGATATATATGTCTCCGTAAGAGAATCAAGCGTGTGTACAGCGGCCGAAACGCAGCAGTGAAAATCCGATAAATCCCATTATCAAAATAAATTTCGAAAACAAAGACAGTGAAATAGAGAGCAATTCTTAAATAATTCACTCAGAGCATGTGATGCAACCGGGATTGACCACATCTACACCCAGAGCTGGTTGAGACATAAGGCTGGACACTTCAGGCTGATAGCATTGGTGAGTTTCGGTGAGCAAATGCAGACCCTTTGAAGTCATACTGCATGGTACCCATTCCATGGGTCCCAACTCTCCAGGTTCAAGGCATTCTTCCTCCAGCTAAAACATGCATGGGAAACCCAGAGTATCGTCTACCGTGTGATTGGGAAACGATTTAAAATGCATCTCAGTTTTCGTATCCTGGTCCTCGGGTTCACCATTCCAGATGCTTTACTAACACTCTCCCCGCTTGGAGAGTCAGTGCCTTTAACCACCTGTTTGGCACAGCTTGCAATTTCTGCGCAAGATGAACAGGAATAGGGAGAACCAATGAGAGACTAGCTGTAGGTGTCTGCATGGGCAAATGTAATGCTCATTGCCCACCAGGAAGAGGAATTAAACAAAGGCTCAGCATGCCCTGCTGAAAACAGATTAGGGCCTGAAGCAATCCTTTGGTTTTGTGTCCAGCTCACAAGAAAGCGAGTTGAAGAAAGGAGCTCAGGGGCACTGTAATTCACAAACCTGCAGAGTTATAAATGACAGCTATCCTCCAAAAATATATTGAAGTAAGCCTGCGAAGGGGACTTGAATGCGGGGCAGAATTTCAGGAAAACGATTGCAGGGGGTAGACTGGAATTGCCCTGAAAGCATAGGAAAAGAGGCAGAACATCGACAATGATGCACTTGGCCAAAAAGGGCGTATGCGTTTTTTCCTGAATATATTCAGGAAAAAACGCATACGCACTTTTTGGCCAACCAAGCAAGCCTGTAAAGGAAATCTGCACTACAATGAAGTCTCACTGCCCCCCGGGCAAAAGGGCCATCTGAAAAAAGTGTAAAATCCAGAAAGGTAGGACAGGATATGGAGAACAGGGAGCCTTGTTATGCTGATTGGCAGGATGTAAATTGCCAGCAGCCACCCTGGAGAAGTGTATGGTGTTTCCTGAAACACGTAAGAAACAAAGCAACACAGCCTATGGCACTTCCACTTATGGTCCTATAGCTTACGGAAATTAAAATCAAAAACAGACAGCCACCCCAATATTTGGGACGGCTGTGTTCACAAGAAGCTCGTCTACAGTATCAGGTAAATATCCCAGAAAGCAAAAAATGGATAAAGAAGTTGTGGCACGTACGTGCAATGCAATATCACTCAGCAATGAAATCTGTGTCATCAGGCCCGTAGCGGCATAGTAAGTGGATGCAGGTACGGTGATTCTACGTGAACTACGTCGCACAGAAAAAGAAACATCATAAGATATCACTAATACACGGAATGTAAACTTGACTACACATGAACTGAATTACAAAACAGAACAGGGTCTCAAATTTAGAAAACCAACTAGTGCTTGCTTATGGGGAAAGGTGCGTTGGGGTGCTGCATAAAACCAGAGACTGAAATTAGCACAGATAACATTCCATAAGCCAAATATGTAATAGACAAGACCTACTCCTTGCTCAACGAAATGGACTCAACACCACATATTCAACACCTAGGAATATACCTGACTAGGAAGAATCTTAAAACCCATGGATATATATGTCTCTGTAAGAGAATCAAGCGTGTGTACAGCGGCCGAAACGCAGCAGTGAAAATCCGATAAATCCCATTATCAAAATAAATTTCGAAAACAAAACACAAAGACAGTGAAATAGAGAGCAATTCTTAAATAATTCACTCAGGGCATGTGATGCAACCGGGATTGACCACATCTACACCCAGAGCTGGTTGAGACATAAGGCTGGACATTTCAGCCTGATAGCATTGGTGAGTTTCGGTGAGCAAATGCAGACCCTTTGAAGTCATACTGCATGGTACCCATTCCATGGGTCCCAACTCTCCAGGTTCAAGGGATTCTTCCTCCAGATAAAACATGCATGGGAAACCCAGAGTATCGTCCACCGTGTGATTGGGAAACGATTTAAAATGCATCTCAGTTTTCGTATCCTGGTCCTCGGGTTCACCATTCCAGATGCTTTACTAACACTCTCCCCGCTTGGAGAGTCAGTGCCTTTAACCTCCTGTTTGGCACAGCTTGCAATTTCTGTGCAAGATGAACAGGAATAGGGAGAACCAATGAGAGACTAGCTGTAGGTGTCTGCACGGGCCAATGTAATGCTCATTGCCCACCAGGAAGAGGAATTAAACAAAGGCTCAGCGTGCCCTGCTGAAAACAGATTAGGGCCTGAAGCAATCCTTTAGTTTTGTGTCCAGCTCACAAGAAAGCGAGTTGAAGAAATGAGCTCAAGGGCACTGTAATTCACAAACCTGCAGTGTTATTAATGACAGCTATCCTCCAAAAATATATTGAAGTAAGCCTGCGAAGGGGACTTGAAAGCGGGGCAGAATTTCAGGAAAACGATTGCAGGGGGTAGACTGGAATTGCCCTGAAAGCATAGGAAAAGAGGCAGAACATCGACAATGATGCACTTGGAAAAAAAGGGCGTATGCGTTTTTTCCTGAATATATTCAGGAAAAAACGCATATGCCCTTTTTGGCCAACCAAGCAAGCCTGTAATGGAAATCTGCACTACAATGAAGTCTCACTGCCCCCCGGGCAAGAGGGCCATCTGAAAAAAGTGTAAAATCCAGAAAGGTAGGACAGGATATGGAGAACAGGGAGCCTTGTTATGCTGATTGACAGGATGTAAATTGCCAACAGCCACCCTGGAGAAG
This sequence comes from Phocoena phocoena, assembly GCF_963924675.1. Classification (NCBI taxonomy): domain Eukaryota; kingdom Metazoa; phylum Chordata; class Mammalia; order Artiodactyla; family Phocoenidae; genus Phocoena; species Phocoena phocoena. The sequence continues at coordinate 317,698 of NW_027077448.1, forward strand.
TGTATGGTGTTTCCTGAAACACGTAAGAAACAAAGCAACACAGCCTATGGCACTTCCACTTATGGTCCTATAGCTTATGGAAATTAAAATCAAAAACAGACAGCCACCCCAATATTTGGGACGGCTGTGTTCACAAGAAGCTCGTCTACAGTATCAGGTAAATATCCCAGAAAGCAAAAAATGGATAAAGAAGTTGTGGCACGTACGTGCAATGCAATATCACTCAGCAATGAAATCTGTGTCATCAGGCCCGTAGCGGCATAGTGAGTGGATGCAGGTACGGTGATTCTACGTGAACTACGTCACACAGAAAAAGAAACATCATAAGATATCACTAATACACGGAATGTAAACTTGACTACACATGAACTGAATTACAAAACAGAACAGGGTCTCAAATTTAGAAAACCGACTAGTGCTTGCTTATGGTGAAAGGTGCCTTGGGGAGCTGCATAAAACCAGAGACTGAAATTAGCACAGATAACTTTCCATAAGCCAAATATGTAATAAAAAAGACCTACTCCTTGCTCAACGAAATGGACTCAACACCACATATTCAACGCCTAGGAATATACCTGACTAGGAAGAATCTTAAAACCTATGGATATATATGTCTCCGTAAGAGAATCAAGCGTGTGTACAGCGGCCAAAACGCAGCAGTGAAAATCCGATCAATCCCATTATCAAAATAAATTTCGAAAACAAAAACAGTGAAATAGAGAGCAATTCTTAAATAATTCACTCAGGGCATGTGATGCAACCGGGATTGACCACATCTACACCCAGAGCTGGTTGAGACATAAGGCTGGACACTTCAGGCTGATAGCATTGGTGAGTTTTGGTGAGCAAATGCAGACCCTTTGAAGTCATACTGCATGGTACCCATTCCATGGGTCCCAACTCTCCAGGTTCAAGGCATTCTTCCTCCAGCTAAAACATGCATGGGAAACCCAGAGTATCGTCTACCGTGTGATTGGGAAACGATTTAAAATGCATCTCAGTTTTCGTATCCTGGTCCTCGTGTTCACCCTTCCAGATGCTTTACTAACAATCTCCCCGCTTGGAGAGACAGTGCCTTTAACCTCCTCTTTGGCACAGCTTGCAATTTCTGTGCAAGATGAAGAGGAATAGGGAGGACCAATGAGAGACTAGCTGTAGGTGTCTGCACGGGCAAATGAAACGCCCATTGCCCACCAGGAAGAGGAATTAAACAAAAACTCAGTGTGCCCTGCTGGAAACAGATTAGGGCCTGAAGCAATCCTGCGGTTTTGTGCCCAGCTCACAAGAAAGCGAGTTGAAGAAAGGAGCTCAGGGGCACTGTAATTCACAAACCTGCAGAGTTATAAATGACAGCTATCCTCCAAAAATATATTGAAGTAAGCCTGCGAAGGGGACTTGTAAGGGGGGCAGAATTTCAGGAAAACGATTGCAGGGGGTAGACTGGAATTGCCCTGAAAGCATAGGAAAAGAGGCACAACGTCGACAATGATGCACTTGGCCAAAAAGGGCGTATGCGTTTTTTCCTGAATATATTCAGGAAAAAACGCATACGCCCTTTTTGGCCAACCAAGCAAGCCTGTAAAGGAAATCTGCACTACAATGAAGTCTCACTGCCCCCCGGGCAAAAGGTCCATCTGAAAAAAGTGTAAAATCCAGAAATCTAGGACAGGATATGGAGAACAGGGAGCCTTGTTATGCTGATTGGCAGGATGTAAATTGCCAGCAGCCACAATGGAGAAGTGTATGGTGTTTCCTGAAACACGTAAGAAACAAAGCAACACAGCCTATGGCACTTCCACTTATGGTCCTATAGCTTACGGAAATTAAAATCAAAAACAGACAGCCACCCCAATATTTGGGACGGCTGTGTTCACAAGAAGCTCGTCTACAGTATCAGGTAAATATCCCAGAAAGCAAAAAATGGATAAAGAAGTTGTGGCACGTACGTACAATGCAATATCACTCAGGAATGAAATCTGTGTCATCAGGACCGTAGCGGCATAGTGAGTGGATGCAGATACGGTGAATCTACGTGAACTACGTCACACAGAAAAAGAAACATCATAAGATATCACTAATACACGGAATGTAAACTGGACTACACATGAACTGAATTACAAAACAGAACAGGGTCTGAAATTTAGAAAACCAACTAGTGCTTGCTTATGGGGAAAGGTGCCTTGGGGTGCTGCATAAAACCAGAGACTGAAATTAGCACAGATAACTTTCCATAAGCCAAATATGTAATAGACAAGACCTACTCCTTGCTCAACGAAATGGACCCAACACCACATATTCAACGCCTAGGAATATACCTGACTAGGAAGAATCTTAAAACCCATGGATATATATGTCTCCGTAAGAGAATCAAGCGTGTGTACAGCGGCCGAAACGCAGCAGTGAAAATCCGATAAATCCCATTATCAAAATAAATTTCGAAAACAAAACACAAAGACAGTGAAATAGAGAGCAATTCTTAAATAATTCACTCAGGGCATGTGATGCAACCGGGATTGACCACATCTACACCCACAGCTGGTTGAGACATAAGGCTGGACACTTCAGGCTGATAGCATTGGTGAGTTTCGGTGAGCAAATGCAGACCCTTTGAAGTCATACTGCATGGTACCCATTCCATGGGTCCCAACTTTCCAGGTTCAAGGGATTCTTCCTCCAGCTAAAACATGCATGGGAAACCCAGAGTATCGTCCACCGTGTGATTGGGAAACGATTTAAAATGCATCTCAGTTTTCGTATCCTGGTCCTCGGGTTCACCATTCCAGATGCTTTACTAACACTCTCCCCGCTTGGAGAGTCAGTGCCTTTAACCTCCTCTTTGGCACAGCTTGCAATTTCTGTGCAAGATGAACAGGAATAGGGAGAAACAATGACAGACTAGCTATAGGTGTCTGCACGGGCAAATGTAACGCTCATTTCCCACCAGGAAGAGGAATTAAACAAAGGCTCAGTGTGCCCTGCCGGAAACAGATTAGGGCCTGAAGCAATCCTGCGGTTTTGTGCCCAGCTCACAAGAAAGCGAGTTGAAGAAAGGAGCTCAGGGGCACTGTAATTCACAAACCTGCAGAGTTATAAATGACAGCTATCCTCCAAAAATATATTTAAGTAAGACTGCGAAGGGGACTTGAAAGCGGGGCAGAATTTCAGGAAAACGATTGCAGGGGGTAGACTGGAATTGCCCTGAAAGCATAGGAAAAGAGGCAGAACGTCGACAATGATGCACTTGGCCAAAAAGGGCGTATGCGTTTTTTCCTGAATATATTCAGGAAAAAATGCATACGCCCTTTTTGGCCATCCAAGCAAGCCTGTAATGGAAATCTGCACTACAATGAAGTCTCACTGCCCCCAACCCTCCGGGCAAAAGGGCCATCTGAAAAAAGTGTAAAATCCAGAAATGTAGGACAGGATATGGAGAACAGGGAGCCTTGTTATGCTGATTGGCAGGATGTAAATTGCCAGCAGCCACCCTGGAGAAGTGTATGGTGTTTCCTGAAACACGTAAGAAACAAAGCAACACAGCCTATGGCACTTTCACTTATGGTCCTATAGCTTACGGAAATTAAAATCAAAAACAGACAGCCACCCCAATATTTGGGACGGCTGTGTTCACAAGAAGCTCGTCTACAGTATCAGGTAAATATCCCAGAAAGCAAAAAATGGATAAAGAAGTTGTGGCACGTACGTACAATGCAATATCACTCAGCAATGAAATCTGTGTCATCAGGCCCGTAGCGGCATAGTGAGTGGATGCAGGTACGGTGATTCTACGTGAACTACGTCACACAGAAAAAGAAACATCATAAGATATCACTAATTCACGGAATGTAAACTTGACTACACATGAACTGTATTACAAAACAGAACAGGGTCTCAAATTTAGAAAACCAACTAGTGCTTGCTTATGGGGAAAGGTGCCTTGGGGTGCTGCATAAAACCAGAGACTGAAATTAGCACAGATAACATTCCATAAGACAAATATGTAATAGACAAGACCTACTCCTTGCTCAACGAAATGGACTCAACACCACATATTCAACGCCTAGGAATATACCTGACTAGGAAGAATCTTAAAACCCATGGATATATATGTCTCCGTAAGAGAATCAAGCGTGTGTACAGCGGCCGATACGCAGCAGTGAAAATCCGATAAATCCCATTATCAAAATAAATTTCGAAAACAAAACACAAAGACAGTGAAATAGAGAGCAATTCTTAAATAATTCACTCAGGGCATGTGATGCAACCGGGATTGACCACATCTACACCCAGAGCTGGTTGAGACATAAGGCTGGACACTTCAGGCTGATAGCATTGGTGAGTTTCGGTGAGCAAATGCAGACCCTTTGAAGTCATACTGCATGGTACCTATTCCATGGGTCCGAACTCTTCTGGTTCAAGGGATTCTTCCTCCAGCTAAAACATGCATGGGAAACCCACAGTATGGTCCACTGTGTGATTGGGAAACGATTTAAAATGCATCTCAGTTTGCGTATCCTCGTCCTCGGGTTCACCATTCCAGATGCTTTACTAACACTCTCCCTGCTTGGAGAGTCAGTGCCTTTAACTTCCTGTTTGGCACAGCTTGCAATTTCTGTGCAAGATGAACAGGAATAGGGAGAACCAATGAGAGACTAGCTGTAGGTGTCTGCACGGGCAAATGTAACGCTCATTGCCGACCAGGAAGAGGAATTAACCAAAGGCTCAGTGTGCCCTGCCGGAAACAGATTAGGGCCTGAAGCAATCCTGCGGTTTTGTGCCCAGCTCACAAGAAAGCGAGTTGAAGAAAGGAGCTCAGGGGCACTGTAATTCACAAACCTGCAGAGTCATAAATGACAGCTATCCTCCAAAAATATATTGAAGTAAGCCTGCGAAGGGGACTTGAAAGCGGGGCAGAATTTCAGGAAAACGATTGCAGGGGGTAGACTGGAATTGCCCTGAAAGCATAGGAAAAGAGGCAGAACGTCGACAATGATGCACTTGGCCAAAAAGGGCGTATGTGTTTTTTCCTGAATATATTCAGGAAAAAACGCATACGCCCTTTTTGGCCAACCAAGCAAGCCTGTAAAGGAAATCTGCACTAAAATGAAGTCTCACTGCCCCCCGGGCAAAAGGGCCATTTGAAAAAAGTGTAAAATCCAGAAAGGTAGGACAGGATATGGAGAACAGGGAGCCTTGTTATGCTGATTGGCAGGATGTAAATTGCCAGCAGCCACCATGGAGAAGTGTATGGTGTTTCCTGAAACACGTAACAAACAAAGCAACACAGCCTATGGCACTTCCACTTATGGTCCTATAGCTTACGGAAATTAAAATCAAAAACAGACAGCCACCCCAATATTTGGGACGGCTGTGTTCACAAGAAGCTCGTCTACAGTATCAGGTAAATATCCCAGAAAGCAAAAATTGGATAAAGAAGTTGTGGCACGTATGTACAATGCAATATCACTCAGCAATGAAATCTGTGTCATCAGGCCCATAGCGGCATAGTGAGTGGATGCAGGTACGGTGATTCTACGTGGACTATGTCACACAGAAAAAGAAACATCATAAGATATCACTAATACACGGAATGTAAACTTGACTACACATGAACTGAATTACAAAACAGAACAAGGTCTCAAATTTAGAAAACCAACTAGTGCTTGCTTATGGGGAAAGGTGCGTTGGGGTGCTGCATAAAACCAGAGACTGAAATTAGCACAGATAACATTCCATAAGCCAAATATGTAATAGACAAGACCTACTCCTTGCTCAACGAAATGGACCCAACACCACATATTCAACGCCTAGGAATATACCTGACTAGGAAGAATCTTAAAACCCATGGATATATATGTCTCCGTAAGAGAATCAAGCGTGTGTACAGCGGCTGAAACGCAGCAGTGAAAATCCGATAAATCCCATTATCAAAATAAATTTCGAAAACAAAACACTAAGACAGTGAAATAGAGAGCAATTCTTAAATAATTCACTCAGGGCATGTGATGCAACCGGGATTGACCACATCTACACCCAGAGCTGGTTGAGACATAAGGCTGGACACTTCAGGCTGATAGCATTGGTGAGTTTCGGTGAGCAAATGCAGACCCTTTGAAGTCATACTGCATGGTACCCATTCCATGTGTCCCAACTCTCCAGGTTCAAGGGATTCTTCCTCCAGCTAAAACATGCATGGGAAACCCAGAGTATCGTCCACCGTGTGATTGGGAAACGATTTAAAATGCATCTCAGTTTTCGTATCCTGGTTCTCGGGTTCACCATTCCAGATGCTTTACTAACACTCTCCCCGCTTGGAGAGTCAGTGCCTTTAACCTCCTGTTTGGCACAGCTTGCAATTTCTGTGCAAGATGAACAGGAATAGGGAGAACCAATGAGAGACTAGCTGTAGGTGTCTGCACGGGCAAATGTAACGCTCATTGCCCACCAGGAAGAGGAATTAAACAAAGGCTCAGTGTGCCCTGCCGGAAACAAATTAGGGCCTGAAGCAATCCTGCGGTTTTGTGCCCAGCTCACAAGAAAGCGAGTTGAAGAAAGGAGCACAGGGGCACTGTAATTCACAAACCTGCAGAGTTATAAATGACAGCTATCCTCAAAAATATATTGAAGTAAGCTTGCGAAGCTGACTTGTAAGCGGGGCAGAATTTCAGGAAAACGATTGCAGAGGGTAGACTGGAATTGCCCTGAAAGCATAGGAAAAGAGGCACAACGTCGACAATGATGCACTTGGCCAAAAAGGGCGTATGCGTTTTTTCCTGAATATATTCAGGAAAAAACGCATACGCACTTTTTGGCCAACCTAGCAAGCCTGTAAAGGAAATCTGCACTACAATGAAGTCTCACTGCCCCCACCCCTCCGGGCAAAAGGGCCATCTGAAAAAAGTGTAAAATCCAGAAATGTAGGACAGGATATGGAGAACAGGGAGCCTTGTTATGCTGATTGGCAGGATGTAAATTGCCGGCAGCCACCCTGGAGAAGTGTATGGTGTTTCCTGAAACACGTAAGAAACAAAGCAACACAGCCTATGGCACTTCCACTTATGGTCCTATAGCTTACGGAAATTAAAATCAAAAACAGACAGCCACCCCAATATTTGGGACGGCTGTGTTCACAAGAAGCTCGTCTACAGTATCAGGTAAATATCCCAGAAAGCAAAAAATGGATAAAGAAGTTGTGGCACGTACGTACAATGCAATATCACTCAGCAATGAAATCTGTGTCATCAGGCCCGTAGCGGCATAGTGAGTGGATGCAGGTACGGTGATTCTACGTGAACTACGTCACACAGAAAAAGAAACATCATAAGATATCTCTAATTCACGGTATGTAAACTTGACTACACATGAACTGTATTACAAAACAGAACAGGGTCTCAAATTTAGAAAACCAACTAGTGCTTGCTTATGGGGAAAGGTGCCTTGGGGTGCTGCATAAAACCAGAGACTGAAATTAGCACAGATAACATTCCATAAGACAAATATGTAATAGACAAGACCTACTCCTTGCTCAACGAAATGGACTCAACACCACATATTCAACGCCTAGGAATATACCTGACTAGGAAGAATCTTAAAACCCATGGATATATATGTCTCCGTAAGAGAATCAAGCGTGTGTACAGCGCCCGATACGCAGCAGTGAAAATCCGATAAATCCCATTATCAAAATAAATTTCGAAAACAAAACACAAAGACAGCGAAATAGAGAGCAATTCTTAAATAATTCACTCAGGGCATGTGATGCAACCGGGATTGACCACATCTAGACCCAGAGCTGGTTGAGACATAAGGCTAGACACTTCAGGCTGATAGCATTGGTGAGTTTCGGTGAGCAAATGCAGACCCTTTGAAGTCATACTGCATGGTACCTATTCCATGGGTCCCAACTCTTCTGGTTCAAGGGATTCTTCCTCCAGCTAAAACATGCATGGGAAACCCACAGTATGGTCCACCGTGTGATTGGGAAACGATTTAAAATGCATCTCAGTTTGCGTATCCTGGTCCTCGGGTTCACCATTCCAGATGCTTTACTAACACTCTCCCCGCTTGGAGAGTCAGTGCCTTTAACCTCCTGTTTGGCACAGCTTGCAATTTCTGTGCAAGATGAACAGGAATAGGGAGAACCAATGAGAGACTGGCTGTAGGTGTCTCCACGGGCAAATGTAACGCTCATTGCCGACCAGGAAGAGGAATTAACCAAAGGCTCAGCGTGCCCTGCCGGTAACAGATTAGGGCCTGAAGCAATCCTGCGGTTTTGTGCCCAGCTCACAAGAAAGCGAGTTGAAGAAAGGAGCTCAGGGGCACTGTAATTCACAAACCTGCAGAGTCATAAATGACAGCTATCCTCCAAAAATATATTGAAGTAAGCCTGCGAAGGGGACTTGAAAGCGGGGCAGAATTTCAGGAAAACGATTGCAGGGGGTAGACTGGAATTACCCTGAAAGCGTAGGAAAAGAGGCAGAACGTCGACAATGATGCACTTGGCCAAAAAGGGCGTATGCGTTTTTTCCTGAATATATTCAGGAAAAAACGCATACGCACTTTTTGGCCAACCAAGCAAGCCTGTAAATGAAATCTGCACTACAATGAAGTCTCACTGCCCCCCGGGCAAAAGGGCCATCTGAAAAAAGTGTAAAATCCAGAAAGGTAGGACAGGATATGGAGAACAGGGAGCCTTGTTATGCTGATTGGCAGGATATAAATTGCCAGCAGCCACACTGGAGAAGTGTATGGTGTTTCCTGAAACACGTAAGAAACAAAGCAACACATCCTATGGCACTTCCACTTATGGTCCTATAGCTTACGGAAATTAAAATCAAAAACAGACAGCCACCCCAATATTTGAGACGGCTGTGTTCACAAGAAGCTCGTCGACAGTATCAGGTAAATATCCCAGAAAGCAAAAAATGGATAAAGAAGTTGTGGCACGTACGTACAATGCAATATCACTCAGCAATGAAATCTGTGTCATCAGGCCCGTAGCGGCATAGTGAGTGGATGCAGGTACGGTGATTGTACGTGAACAACGTCACACAGAAAAAGAAACATCATAAGATATCACTAATACACGGAATGTAAACTTGACTACACATGAACTGAATTACAAAACAGAACAGGGTCTCAAATTTAGAAAACAAACTAGTGCTTGCTTATGGGGAAAGGTGCCTTGGGGTGCTGCATAAAACCAGAGACTGAAATTAGCACAGATAACTTTCCATAAGCCAAATATGTAATAGACAAGACCTACTCCTTGCTCAACGAAATGGACCCAAAACCACATATTCAACGCCTAGGAATATACCTGACTAGGAAGAATCTTAAAACCCATGGATATATATGTCTCCGTAAGAGAATCAAGCGTGTGTACAGTGGCCGAAACGCAGCAGTGAAAATCCGATAAATCCCATTATCAAAATAAATTTCGAAAACAAAACACAAAGACAGTGAAATAGAGAGCAATTCTTAAATAATTCACTCAGGGCATGTGATGCAACCGGGATTGACCACATCTACACCCAGAGCTGGTTGAGACATAAGGCTGGACACTTTAGGCTGATAGCATTGGTGAGTTTCGGTGAGCAAATGCAGACCCTTTGAAGTCATACTGCATGGTACCCATTCCATGGGTCCCAACTCTCCAGGTTCAAGGGATTCTTCCTCCAGCTAAAACATGCATGGGAAACCCAGAGTATCGTCCACCGTGTGATTGGGAAATGATTTAAAATGCATCTCAGTTTTCGTATCCTGGTCCTCGGGTTCACCATTCCAGATGCTTTACTATCACTCTCCCCGCTTGGAGAGTCAGTGCCTTTAACCTCCTCTTTGGCACAGCTTGCAATTTCTTTGCAAGATGAACAGGAATAGGGAGAACCAATGAGAGACTAGCTGTAGGTGTCTCCACGGGCAAATGTAACGCTCATTGCAGACCAGGAAGAGGAATTAACCAAAGGCTCAGTGTGCCCTGCCGGTAACAGATTAGGGCCTGAAGCAATCCTGCGGTTTTGTGCCCAGCTCACAAGAAAGCGAGTTGAAGAAAGGAGCTCAGGGGCACTGTAATTCACAAACCTGCAGAGTTATAAATGACAGCTATCTTCCAAAAGTATATTGAAGTAAGCCTGCGTAGGGGACTTGAAAGCGGGGCAGAATTTCAGGAAAACGATTGCAGGGGGTAGACTGTAATTGCCCTGAAAGCATAGGAAAAGAGGCACAACATCGACAATGATGCACTTGGCCAAAAAGGGCGTATGCGTTTTTTCCTGAATATATTCAGGAAAAAACGCATACGCACTTTTTGGCCAACCAAGCAAGCCTGTAATGGAAATCTGCACTACAATGAAGTCTCACTGCCCCCTGGGCAAGAGGGCCATCTGAAAAAAGTGTAAAATCCAGAAAGGTAGGACAGGATATGGAGAACAGGGATCATTGTTATGCTGATTGGCAGGATGTAAATTGCCAACAGCCACCCTGGAGAAGTGTATGGTGTTTCCTGAAACACGTAAGAAATAAAGCAACACAGCCTATGGCAATTGCACTTATGGTCCTATTCCCTAGGGAAATTAAAATCAAAAACAGAGAGCCACCCCAAAGTTTGGGACGGCTGTGTTCCCAAGAAGCTCGTCTACAGTACCAGGTAAATATCCCAGAAAGCAAAAAATGGATAAAGAAGTTGTGGCACGTACGTGCAATGCAATATCACTCAGCAATGAAATCTGTGTCATCAGGCCCGTAGCGGCATAGTGAGTGGATGCAGGTACGGTGATTCTACGTGAACTACGTCACACAGAAAAAGAAACATCATAAGATATCACTAATACTCGGAATGTAAACTTGACTACACATGAACTGAATTACAAAACAGAACAGCGTCTCAAATTTAGAAAACCAACTAGTGCTTGCTTATGGGGAAAGGTGCCTTGGGGTGCTGCATAAAACCAGAGACTGAAATTAGCACAGATAAAATTCCATAAGCCAAATATGTAATAGACAATCCTACTCCTTGCTCAACGAAATGGACTCAACACCACATATTCAACGCCTAGGAATATACCTGACTAGGAAGAATCTTAAAACCCATGGATATATATGTCTCCGTAAGAGAATCAAGCGTGTGTACAGCGGCCGAAACGCAGCAGTGAAAATCCGATAAATCCCATTATCAAAATAAATTTCGAAAACAAAACACAAAGACAGTGAAATAGAGAGCAATTCTTAACTAATTCACTCAGGGCATGTGATGCAACCGGGATTGACCACATCTACACCCAGAGCTGGTTGAGACATAAGGCTGGACACTTCAGGCTGATAGCATTGGTGAGTTTCGGTGAGCAAATGCAGACCCTTTGAAGTCATACTACATGGTACCTATTCCATGGGTCCCAACTCTTCAGGTTCAAGGGATTCTTCCTCCAGCTAAAACATGCATGGGAACCCCACAGTATGGTCCACTGTGTGATTGGGAAACGATTTAAAATGCATCTCAGTTTTCGTATCCTGGTCCTCGGGTTCACCATTCCAGATGCTTTACTAACACTCTCCCCGCTTGGAGAGTCACGGCCTTTAACCTCCTGTTTGGCACAGCTTGCAATTTCTGTGCAAGATGAACAGTAATAGGGAGAACCAATGAGAGACTAGCTGTAGGTGTCTGCACGGGCAAATGTAACGCTCATTGCCCACCAGGAAGAGGAATTAAACAAAGGCTCAGCGTGCCCTGCTGAAAACAGATTAGGGCCTGAAGCAATCCTGCGGTTTTGTGCCCAGCTCACAAGAAAGCGAGTTGAAGAAAGGACCTCAGGGGCACTGTAATTCACAAACCTGCAGAGTTATAAATGACAGCTATCCTCCAAAAATATATTGAAGTAAGCCTGCGAAGGGGACTTGAAAGCGGGGCAGAATTTCAGGAAAACGATTGCAGGGGTAGACTGGAATTGCCCTGAAAGCATAGGAAAAGAGGCAGAACGTCGACAATGATGCACTTGGCCAAAAAGGGCGTATGCGTTTTTTCCTGAATATATTCAGGAAAAAACGCATACGCCCTTTTTGGCCAACCAAGCAAGCCTGTAAATGAAATCTGCACTACAATGAAGTCTCACTGCCCCCCCCCCGGGCAAAAGGGCCATCTGAAAAAAGTGTAAAATCCAGAAAGGTAGGACAGGATATGGAGAACAGGGAGCCTTGTTATGCTGATTGGCAGGATGTAAATTGCCAGCAGCCACCCTGGAGAAGTGTATGGTGTTTCCTGAAACACGTAAGAAACAAAGCAACACAGCCTATGGCACTTCCACTTATGGTCCTATAGGTTACGGAAATTAAAATCAAAAACAGACAGCCACCCCAATATTTGGGACGGCTGTGTTCACAAGAAGCTCGTCTACAGTATCAGGTAAATATCCCAGAAAGCAAAAAATGGATAAAGAAGTTGTGGCACGTACGTACAATGCAATATCACTCAGCAATGAAATCTGTGTCATCAGGCCCGTAGCGGCATAGTGAGTGGATGCAGGTACGGTGATTCTACGTGAACTACGTCACACAGAAAAAGAAACATCATAAGATATCACTAATACACGGAATGTAAACTTGACTACACATGAACTGAATTACAAAACAGAACAGGGTCTCAAATTTAGAAAACCAACTAGTGCTTGCTCATGGGGAAAGGTGCGTTGGGATGCTGCATAAAACCAGAGACTGAAATTAGCACAGATAACTTTCCATAAGCCAAATATGTAATAGACAAGACCTACTCCTTGCTCAACGAAATGGACCCAAAACCACATATTCAACGCCTAGGAATACACCTGACTAGGAAGAATTTTAAAACCCATGGATATATATGTCTCCATAAGAGAATCAAGCGTGTGTACAGCGGCCGAAACGCAGCAGTGAAAATCCGATAAATCCCATTATCAAAATAAATTTCGAAAACAAAACGCAAAGACAGTGAAATAGAGAGCAATTCTTAAATAATTCACTCAGGGCATGTGATGCAACCGGGATTTAACACATCTACACCCAGAGCTGGTTGAGACATAAGGCTGGACACTTCAGGCTGATAGCATTGGTGAGTTTCGGTGAGCAAATGCAGACCCTTTGAAGTCATACTGCATGGTACCCATTCCATGGGTCCCAACTCTCCAGGTTCAAGGGATTCTTCTTCCAGCTAAAACATGCATGGGAAACCCAGAGTATCGTCCACCGTGTGATTGGGAAACGATTTAAAATGCATCTCAGTTTTCGTATCCTGGTCCTCGGGTTCACCATTCCAGATGCTTTACTAACACTCTCCCCGCTTGGAGAGTCAGTGCCTTTAACCTCCTCTTTGGCACAGCTTGCAATTTCTGTGCAAGATGAACAGGAATAGGGAGAACCAATGAGAGACTAGCTGTATGTGTCTGCACGGGCAAATGTAACGCTCATTGCCCACCATGAAGAGGAATTAAACAAAGGCTCCGTGTGCCCTGCTGGAAACAGATTAGGGCCTGAAGCAATCCTGCGGTTTTGTGCCCAGCTCACAAGAAAGCGAGTTGAAGAAAGGAGCTCAGGGGCACTGTAATTCACAAACCTGCAGAGTTATAAATGACAGCTATCCTCCAAAAATATATTGAAGTAAGCCTGCGAAGGGGACTTGAAAGCGGGGCAGAATTTCAGGAAAACGATTGCAGGGGGTAGACTGGAATTGCCCTGAAAGCATAGGAAAAGAGGCAGAACGTCGACAATGATGCACTTGGCCAAAAAGGGCGTATGCGTTTTTTCCTGAATATATTCAGGAAAAAACGCATACGCCCTTTTTGGCCAACCAAGCAAGCCTGTAAAGGAAATCTGCACTACAATGAAATCTCACTGCCCCCCCGGGCAAAAGGGCCATCTGAAAAAAGTGTAAAATCCAGAAAGGTAGGACAGGATATGGAGAACAGGGAGCCTTGTTATGCTGATTGGCAGGATGTAAATTGCCAGCAGCCACCCTGGAGAAGTGTATGGTGTTTCCTGAAACACGTAAGAAACAAAGCAACACAGCCTATGGCACTTCCACTTATGGTCCTATAGCTTACGGAAATTAAAATCAAAAACAGACAGCCACCCCAATATTTGGGATGGCTGTGTTCACAAGAAGCTCGTCTACAGTATCAGGTAAATATCCCAGAAAGCAAAAAATGGATAAAGAAGTTGTGGCACGTACGTGCAATGCAATATCACTCAGCAATGAAATCTGTGTCATCAGGCCCGTAGCGGCATAGTGAGTGGATGCAGGTACGGTGATTCTACGTGAACTACGTCACACAGAAAAAGAAACATCATAAGATATCACTAATACACGGAAAGTAAACTTGACTACACATGAACTGAATTACAAAACAGAACAGGGTCTCAAATTTAGAAAACCAACTAGTGCTTGCTTATGGGGAAAGGTGCGTTGGGTTTCTGCATAAAACCAGAGACTGAAATTAGCACAGATAACATTCCATAAGCCAAATATGTAATAGACAAGACCTACTCCTTGCTCAACGAAATGGACTCAACACAACATATTCAACGCCTTGGAATATACCTGACTAGGAAGAATCTTAAAACCCATGGATATATATGTCTCCGTAAGAGAATCAAGCGTGTGTACAGCGGCGGAAACGCAGCAGGGAAAATCCGATAAATCCCATTATCAAAATAAATTTCGAAAACAAAACACAAAGACAGTGAAATAGAGAGCAATTCTTAAATAATTCACTCAGGGCATGTGATGCAACCGGGATTAACCATATCTACACCCAGAGCTGGTTGAGACATAAGGCTGGACACTTCAGGCTGATAGCATTGGTGAGTTTTGGTGAGCAAATGCAGACCCTTTGAAGTCATACTGCATGGTACCCAATCCATGGGTCCCAACTCTCCAGGTTCAAGGCATTCTTCCTCCAGCTAAAACATGCATGGGAAACCCAGAGTATGGTCCACCGTGTGATTGGGAAACGATTTAAAATGCATCTCAGTTTTCGTATCCTGGTCCTCGGGTTCACCATTCCAGATGCTTTACTAACACTCTCCCCGCTTGGAGAGTCAGTGCCTTTAACCTCCTGTTTGGCACAGCTTGCAATTTCTGTGCAAGATGAACAGGAATAGGGAGAACCAATGAGAGACTAGCTGTAGGTGTCTGCACGGGCAAATGTAACGCTCATTGCCCACCAGGAAGAGGAATTAAACAAAGGCTCAGTGTGCCCTGCTGGAAACAGATTAGGGCCTGAAGCAATCCTGCGGTTTTGTGCCCAGCTCACAAGAAAGCGTGTTGAAGAAAGGAGCTCAGGGGCACTGTAATTCACAAACCTGCAGAGTTATAAATGACAGCTATCCTCCAAAAATATATTTAAGTAAGACTGCGAAGGGGACTTGAAAGCGGGGCAGAATTTCAGGAAAACGATTGCAGGGGGTAGACTGGAATTGCCCTGAAAGCATAGGAAAAGGGGCAGAACGTCGACAATGATGCACTTGGCCAAAAAGGGCGTATGTGTTTTTTCCTGAATATATTCAGGAAAAAACGCATACGCCCTTTTTGGCCAACCAAGCAAGCCTGTAATGGAAATCTGCACTACAATGAAGTCTCACTGCCCCCACCCCTCCAGGCAAAAGGGACCTCTGAAAAAAGTGTAGAATCCAGAAATGTAGGACAGGATATGGAGAACAGGGAGCCTTGTTATGCTGATTGGCAGGATGTAAATTGCCGGCAGCCACCCTGGAGAAGTGTATGGTGTTTCCTGAAACACGTAAGAAACAAAGCAACACAGCCTATGGCACTTCCACTTATGGTCCTATAGCTTACGGAAATTAAAATCAAAAACAGACAGCCACCCCAATATTTGAGACGGCTGTGTTCACAAGAAGCTCGTCTACAGTATCAGGTAAATATCCCAGAAAGCAAAAAATGGATAAAGAAGTTGTGGCACGTACGTACAATGCAATATCACTCAGAAATGAAATCTGTGTCATCAGGCCCGTAGCGGCATAGTGAGTGGATGCAGGTACGGTGATTCTACGTGAACTACGTCACACAGAAAAAGAAACATCATAAGATATCACTAATTCACGGAATGTAAACTTGACTACACATGAACTGTATTACAAAACAGAACAGGGTCTCAAATTTAGAAAACCAACTAGTGCTTGCTTATGGGGAAAGGTGCCTTGGGGTGCTGCATAAAACCAGAGACTGAAATTAGCACAGATAACTTTCCATAAGACAAATATGTAATAGACAAGACCTACTCCTTGCTCAACGAAATGGACTCAACACCACATATTCAACGCCTAGGAATATACCTGACTAGGAAGAAACTTAAAACCCATGGATATACATGTCTCCGTAAGAGAATCAAGCGTGTGTACAGTGGCCGATACGCAGCAGTGAAAATCCGATAAATCCCATTATCAAAATAAATTTCGAAAACAAAACACAAAGACAGTGAAATAGAGAGCAATTCTTAAATAATTCACTCAGGGCATGTGATGCAACCGGGATTGACCACATCTACACCCAGAGCTGGTTGAGACATAAGGCTGGACACTTCAGGCTGATAGCATTGGTGAGTTTCGGTGAGCAAATGCAGACCCTTTTATGTCATACTGCATGGTACCTATTCCATGGGTCCCAACACTTCTGGTTCAAGGGATTCTTCCTCCAGCTATAACATGCATGGGAAACCCACAGTATGGTCCACTGTGTGATTGGGAAACGATTTAAAATGCATCTCAGTTTTCGTATCCTGGTCCTCGGGTTCACCATTCCAGATGCTTTACTAACACTCTCCCTGCTTGGAGAGTCAGTGCCTTTAACCTCCTGTTTGGCACAGCTTGCAATTTCTGTGCAAGATGAACAGGAATAGGGAGAACCAATGAGAGACTAGCTGTAGGTGTCTGCACGGGCAAATGTAACGCTCATTGCCGACCAGGAAGAGGAATTAACCAAAGGCTCAGTGTGCCCTGCCGGAAACAGATTAGGGCCTGAAGCAATCCTGCGGTTTTGTGCCCAGCTCACAAGAAAGCGAGTTGAAGAAAGGAGCTCAGGGGCACTGTAATTCACAAACCTGCAGAGTTATAAATGACAGCTATCCTCCAAAAATATATTGAAGTAAGCCTGCGAAGGGGACTTGAAAGCGGGGCAGAATTTCAGGAAAATGATTGCAGGGGGTAGACTGGAATTGCCCTGAAAGCATAGGAAA
The DNA here is from genome assembly GCF_963924675.1 of Phocoena phocoena. Classification (NCBI taxonomy): domain Eukaryota; kingdom Metazoa; phylum Chordata; class Mammalia; order Artiodactyla; family Phocoenidae; genus Phocoena; species Phocoena phocoena. Next base: position 334,911 of record NW_027077448.1, read on the forward strand.
AGAGGCAGAACGTCGACAATGATGCACTTGGGCAAAAAGGGCGTATGCGTTTTTTCCTGAATATATTCAGGAAAAAACGCATACGCCCTTTTTGGCCAACCAAGCAAGCCTGTAAAGGAAATCTGCACTACAATGAAGTCTCACTGCCCCCGGGCAAAAGGGCCATTTGAAAAAAGTGTAAAATCCAGAAATGTAGGACAGGATATGGAGAACAGGGAGCCTTGTTATGCTGATTGGCAGGATGTAAATTGCCAGCAGCCACCATGGAGAAGTGTATGGTGTTTCCTGAAACACGTAACAAACAAAGCAACACAGCCTATGGCACTTCCACTTATGGTCCTATAGCTTACGGAAATTAAAATCAAAAACAGACAGCCACCCCAATATTTGGGACGGCTGTGTTCACAAGAAGCTCGTCTACAGTATCAGGTAAATATCCCAGAAAGCAAAAATTGGATAAAGAAGTTGTGGCACGTACGTACAATGCAATGTCACTCAGCAATGAAATCTGTGTCATCAGGCCCGTATCGGCATAGTGAGTGGATGCAGGTACGGTGATTCTACGTGAACTACGTCACACAGAAAAAGAAACATCATAAGATATCACTAATACACGGAATGTAAACTTGACTACACCTGAACTGAATTACAAAACAGAACAGGGTCTCAAATTTAGAAAACCAACTAGTGCTTGATTATGGGGAAAGGTGCGTTGGGGTTCTGCATAAAACCAGAGACTGAAATTAGCACAGATAACATTCCATAAGCCAAATATGTAATAGACAAGACCTACTCCTTGCTCAACGAAATGGACTCAACACCACATATTCAACGCCTAGGAATATACCTGACTAGGAAGAATCTTAAAACCCATGGATATATATGTCTCCGTAAGAGAATCAAGCGTGTGTACAGCGGCGGAAACGCAGCAGGGAAAATCCGATAAATCCCATTATCAAAATAAATTTCGAAAACAAAACACAAAGACAGTGAAATAGAGAGCAATTCTTAAATAATTCACTCAGGGCATGTGATGCAACCGGGATTTACCACATCTACACCCAGAGCTGGTTGACACATAAGGCTGGACACTTCAGGCTGATAGCATTGGTGAGTTTCGGTGAGCAAATGCAGACCCTTTGAAGTCATACTGCATGGTACCCAATCCATGGGTCCCAACTCTCCAGGTTCAAGGCATTCTTCCTCCAGCTAAAACATGCATGGGAAACCCAGAGTATCGTCCACCGTGTGATTGGGAAACGATTTAAAATGCATCTCAGTTTTCGTATCCTGGTCCTCGGGTTCACCATTCCAGATGCTTTACTAACACTCTCCCCGCTTGGAGAGTCAGTGCCTTTAACCTCCTGTTTGGCACAGCTTGCAATTTCTGTGCAAGATGAACAGGAATAGGGAGAACCAATGAGAGACTAGCTGTAGGTGTCTGCACGGGCAAATGTAACGCTCATTGCCCACCAGGAAGAGGAATTAACCAAAGGCTCAGTGTGCCCTGCCGGAGACAGATTAGGGCCTGAAGCAATCCTGCGGTTTTGTGCCCAGCTCACAAGAAAGCGAGTTGAAGAAAGGAGCTCAGGGGCACTGTAATTCACAAACCTGCAGAGTTATAAATGACAGCTATCCTCCAAAAATATATTGAAGTAAGCCTACGAAGGGGACATGAAAGCGGGGCAGAATTTCAGGAAAACGATTGCAGGGGGTAGACTGGAATTGCCCTGTAAGCATAGGAAAAGAGGCAGAACATCGACAATGATGCACTTGGCAAAAAGGGCGTATGCGTTTTTTCCTGAATATATTCAGGAAAAAACGCATACGCACTTTTTGGCCAACCAAGCAAGCCTGTAAAGGAAATCTGCACTACAATGAAATCTCACTGCCCCCCCGGGCAAAAGAGCCATCTGAAAAAAGTGTAATATCCAGAAAGGTAGGACAGGATATGGAGAACAGGGAGCCTTGTTATGCTGATTGGCAGGATGTAAATTGTGAACAGCCACCCTGGAGAAGTGTATGGTGTTTCCTGAAACACGTAAGAAATAAAGCAACACAGCCTATGGCAATTGCAATTATGGTCCTACTGCTTAGGGAAATTAAAATCAAAAACGGAGAGCCACCCCAACGTTTGGGACGGCTGTGTTCCCAAGAAGCTCGTCTACAGTACCAGGTAAATATCCCAGAAAGCAAAAAATGGAAAAAGAAGTTGTGGCACGTACGTGCAATGCAATATCACTCAGCAATGAAATCTGTGTCATCAGGCCCGTAGCGGCATAGTGAGTGGATGCAGGTACGGTGATTCTACGTGAACTACGTCACACAGAAAAAGAAACATCATAATATATCACTAATACACGGAATGTAAACTTGACTACACATGAACTGAATTACAAAACAGAACAGGGTCACAAATTTAGAAAACCAACTAGTGCTTGCTTATGGGGCAAGGTGCCTTGGGTTGCTGCATAAAAGCAGAGACTGAAATTAGCACAGATAACATTCCATAAGCCAAATATGTAATAGACAAGACCTACTCCTTGCTCAACGAAATGGACTCAACACCACATATTCAACGCCTAGCAATATACCTGACTAGGAAGAATCTTAAAACCCATGGATTTATATGTCTCCGTAAGAGAATCAAGCGTGTGTACAGCGGCATAAACGCAGCAGTGAAAATCCGATAAATCCCATTATCAAAATAAATTTCAAAAACAAAACACAAAGACAGTGATATAGAGAGGAATTCTTAAATAATTCAAACAAGGCATGTGATGCAACCGGGATTGACCACATCTACACCCAGAGCTGGTTGAGACATAAGGCTGGACACTTCAGGCTGATAGCATTGGTGAGTTTCGGTGAGCAAATGCAGACCCTTTTATGTCATACTGCATGGTACCTATTCCATGGGTCCCAACACTTCAGGTTCAAGGGATTCTTCCTCCAGCTAAAACATACATGGGAAACCCACAGTATGGTCCACCGTGTGATTGGGAAATGATTTAAAATGCACCTCAGTTTTCGTATCCTGGTCCTCGGGTTCACCATTCCAGATGCTTTACTAACACTCTCCCTGCTTGGAGAGTCAGTGCCTTTAACCTCCTGTTTGGCACAGCTTGCAATTTCTGTGCAAGATGAACAGGAATAGGGAGAACCAATGAGAGACTAGCTATAGGTGTCTGCACGGGCAAATGTAACGCTCATTTCCCACCAGGAAGAGGAATTAAACAAAGGCTCAGTGTGCCCTGCTGGAAACAGATTAGGGCCTGAAGCAATCCTGTGGTTTTGTGCCCAGCTCACAAGAAAGCGAGTTGAAGAAAGGAGCTCAGGGGCACTGTAATTCACAAACCTGCAGAGTTATAAATGACAGTTATCCTCCAAAAATATATTGAAGTAAGCCTGCGAAGGGGACTTGAAAGCGGGGCAGAATTTCAGGAAAACGATTGCAGGGGGTAGACTGGAATTGCCCTGAAAGCATAGGAAAAGAGGCAGAACGTCGACAATGATGCACTTGGCCAAAAAGTGCGTATACGTTTTTTCCTGAATATATTCAGGAAAAAACGAATACGCCCTTTTTGGCCAACCAAGCAAGCCTGTAAAGGAAATCTGCACTACAATGAAGTCTCACTGCCCCCCCGGGCAAAAGGGCCATCTGAAAAAAGTGTAAAATCCAGAAAGGTAGGACAGGATATGGAGAACAGGGAGCCTTGTTATGCTGATTGGCAGGATGTAAATTGCCAGCAGCCACCCTGGAGAAGTGTATGGTGTTTCCTGAAACACGTAAGAAACAAAGCAACACAGCCTATGGCACTTCCACTTATGGTCCTATAGCTTACGGAAATTAAAATCAAAAACAGACAGCCACCCAAATATTTGGGACGGCTGTGTTCACAAGAAGCTCGTCTACAGTATCAGGTAAATATCCCAGAAAGCAAAAAATGGATAAAGAAGTTGTGGCACGTACGTACAATGCAATATCACTCAGCAATGAAATCTGTGTCATCAGGCCCGTAGCGGCATAGTGAGTGGATGCAGGTACGGTGATTCTACGTGAACTACGTCACACAGAAAAAGAAACATCATAAGATATCACTAATACACGGAATGTAAACTTGACTACACATGAACTGAATTACAAAACAGAACAGGGTCTCAAATTTAGAAAACCAACTATTGCCTGCTTATGGGGAAAGGTGCCTTTGGGTGCTGCATAAAACCAGAGACTGAAATTAGCACAGATAACTTTCCATAAGCCAAATATGTAATAGACAAGACCTACTCCTTGCTCAACGAAATGGACCCAAAACCACATAATCAACGCCTAGGAATATACCTGACTAGGAAGAATCTTAAAACCCATGGATATATATGTCTCCATAAGAGAACCAAGCGTGTGTACAGCGGCCGAAACGCAGCAGTGAAAATCGGATAAATCCCATTATCAAAATAAATTTCGAATAACAAAACACAAAGACAGTGAAATAGAGAGCAATTCTTAAATAATTCACTCAAGGCATGTGATGCAACCGGGATTGACCACATCTACACCCAGAGCTGGTTGAGACATAAGGCTGGACACTTCAGGCTGATAGCATTGGTGAGTTTCGATGAGCAAATGCAGACCCTTTGAAGTCATACTGCATGGTACCCATTCCATGGTTCCCAACTCTCCAGGTTCAAGGGATTCTTCCTCCAGCTAAAACATGCATGGGAAACCCAGAGTATCGTCCACCGTGTGATTGGGAAACGATTTAAAATGCATCTCAGTTTTCGTATCCTGGTCCTCGGGTTCACCATTCCAGATGCTTTACTAACACTCTCCCTGCTTGGAGAGTCAGTGCCTTTAACCTCCTGTTTGGCACAGTTTGCAATTTCTGTGCCAGATGAACAGGAATAGGGAGAAACAATGAGAGACTAGCTGTAGGTGTCTGCATGGGCAAATGAAACGCTCATTGCCCACCAGGAAGAGGAATTAAACAAAGGCTCAGTGTGCCCTGCTGGAAACAGATTAGGGCCTGAAGCAATCCTGCGGTTTTGTGCCCAGCTCACAAGAAAGCGAGTTGAAGAAAGGAGCTCAGGGGCACTGTAATTCACAACCCTGCAGAGTTATAAATGACAGCTATCTTCCAAAAGTATACTGAAGTAAGCCTGCGTAGGGGACTTGAAAGCGGGGCAGAATTTCACAAAAACGATTGCAGGGGGTAGACAGGAATTGCCCTGAAAGCATAGGAAACGAGGCACCACGTCGACAATGATGCACTTGGCCAAAAAGGGCGTATGCGTTTTTTCCGGAATATATTCAGGAAAAAACGCATACGCCCTTTTTGGCCAACCAAGCAAGCCTGTAAAGGAAATCTGCACTACAATGAAGTCTCACTGCCCCCCGGGCAAGAGGGCCATCTGAAAAAAGTGTAAAATCCAGAAAGGTAGGACAGGATATGGAGAAGAGGGAGCCTTGTTATGCTGATTGGCAGGATGTAAATTGCCAACAGCCACCCTGGAGAAGTGTATGGTGTTTCCTGAAACACGTAAGAAATAAAGCAACACAGCCTATGGCAATTGCACTTATGGTCCTATTCCTTAGGGAAATTAAAATCAAAAACAGAGAGCCACCCCAAAGTTTGGGACGGCTGTGTTCCCAAGAAGCTCGTCTACAGTACCAGGTAAATATCCCAGAAAGCAAAAAATGGATAAAGAAGTTGTGGCACGTATGTGCAATGCAATATCACTCAGCAATGAAATCTGTGTCATCAGGCCCGTAGCGGCATAGTGAGTGGATGCAGGTACGGTGATTCTACGTGAACTACGTCACACAGAAATAGAAACATCATAAGATATCACTAATACACGGAATGTAAACTTGACTACACATGAACTGAATTACAAAACAGAACAGGGTCTCAAATTTAGAAAACCAACTAGTGCTTGCTTATGGGGAAAGGTGCCTTGGGGTGCTGCATAAAACCAGAGACTGAAATTAGCACAGATAACATTCCATAAGCCAAATATGTAATAGACAAGACCTACTCCTTGCTCAACGAAATGGACTCAACACCACATATTCAACGCCTAGGAATATACCTGACTAGGAAGAATCTTAAAACCCATGGATATATATGTCTCCGTAAGAGAATCAAGCATGTGTACAGCGGCCGAAACGCAGCAGTGAAAATCCGATAAATCCCATTATCAAAATAAATTTCGAAAACAAAACACAAAGACAGTGAAATAGAGAGCAATTCTTAAATAATTCACTCAGGGCATGTGATGCAACCGGGATTGACCACATCTACACCCAGAGCTGGTTGAGACATAAGGCTGGACACTTCAGGCTGATAGCATTGGTGAGTTTCGGTGAGCAAATGCAGACCCTTTGAAGTCATACTGCATGGTACCCATTCCATGCGTCCCAACTCTCAAGGTTCAAGGGATTCTTCCTCCAGCTAAAACATGCATGGGAAACCCAGAGTATCGTCCACCGTGTGATTGGGAAACGATTTAAAATGCATCTCAGTTTTCGTAGCCTGGTCCTCGGGTTCACAATTCCAGATGCTTTACTAACACTCTCCCCGCTTGGAGAGTCATTGCCTTTAACCTCCTCTTTGGCACAGCTTGCAATTTCTGTGCCAGATGAACAGGAATAGGGAGAAACAATGAGAGACTAGCTGTAGGTGTCTGCACTGGCAAATGTAACGCTCATTGCCCACCAGGAAGAGGAATTAATCAAAGGCTCAGTGTGCCCTGCTGGAAACAGATTAGGGCCTGAAGCAATGCTGCGGTTTTGTGCCCAGCTCACAAGAAAGCGAGTTGAAGAAAGGAGCTCAGGGGCACTGTAATTCACAAACCTGCAGAGTTATAAATGACAGCTATCTTCCAAAAGTATACTGAAGTAAGCCTGCGTAGGGGACTTGAAAGCGGGGCAGAATTTCAGGAAAACGATTGCAGGGGGGTAGACAGGAATTGCCGTGAAAGCATAGGAAACGAGGCACAACGTCGACAATGATGCACTTGGCCAAAAAGGGCGTATGCGTTTTTTCCTGAATATATTCAGGAAAAAACGCATACGCCCTTTTTGGCCAACCAAGCAAGCCTGTAAAGGAAATCTGCACTACAATGAAGTCTCACTGCCCCCCGGGCAAGAGGGCCATCTGAAAAAAGTGTAAAATCCAGAAAGGTAGGACAGGATATGGAGAAGAGGGAGCCTTGTTATGCTGATTGGCAGGATGTAAATTGCCAACAGCCACCCTGGAGAAGTGTATGGTGTTTCCTGAAACACGTAAGAAATAAAGCAACACAGCCTATGGCAATTGCACTTATGGTCCTATTCCTTAGGGAAATTAAAATCAAAAACAGAGAGCCACCCCAAAGTTTGGGACGGCTGTGTTCCCAAGAAGCTCGTCTACAGTACCAGGTAAATATCCCAGAAAGCAAAAAATGGATAAAGAAGTTGTGGCACGTATGTGCAATGCAATATCACTCAGCAATGAAATCTGTGTCATCAGGCCCATAGCGGCATAGTGAGTGGATGCAGGTACGGTGATTCTACGTGAACTACGTCACACAGAAATAGAAACATCATAAGATATCACTAATACACGGAATGTAAACTTGACTACACATGAACTGAATTACAAAACAGAACAGGGTCTCAAATTTAGAAAACCAACTAGTGCTTGCTTATGGGGAAAGGTGCCTTGCGGTGCTGCATAAAACCAGAGACTGAAATTAGCACAGATAACATTCCATAAGCCAAATATGTAATAGACAAGACCTACTCCTTGCTCAACGACATGGACCCAACACCACATATTCAACGCCTAGGAATATACCTGACTAGGAAGAATCTTAAAACCCATGGATATATATGTCTCCATAAGAGAATCAAGCGTGTGTACAGCGGCCGAAACGCAGCAGTGAAAATCCGATAAATCCCATTATCAAAATAAATTTCGAAAACAAAACACAAAGACAGTGAAATAGAGAGCAATTCTTAAATAATTCACTCAGGGCATGTGATGCAACAGGGATTGACCACATCTACACCCAGAGCTGGTTGAGACATAAGGCTGGACACTTCAGGCTAATAGCATTGGTGAGTTTCGGTGAGCAAATGCAGACCCTTTGAAGTCATACTGCATGGTACCTATTCCATGGGTCCCAACTCTTCAGGTTCAAGGGATTCTTCCTCCAGCTAAAACAGGCATGGGAAACCCAGAGTATCGTCCTCCGTGTGATTGGGAAACGATTTAAAATCATCTCAGTTTTCGTATCCTGGTTCTCGGGTTTACAATTCCAGATGCTTTACTAACACTCTCCCCGCTTGGAGAGTCAGTGCCTTTAACCTCCACTTTGGCACAGCTTGCAATTTCTGTGCAAGATGAACAGGAATAGGGGAACCAATGAGAGACTAGCTGTAGGTGTCTGCACGGGCAAATGTAACGCTCATTGCCCACCAGGAAGAGGAATTAAACAAAGGCTCATTGTGCCCTGCTGGAAACAGATTAGGGCCTGAAGCAATCCTGCGGTTTTGTGCCCAGCTCACAAGAAAGCGAGTTGAAGAAAGGAGCTCAGGGGCACTGTAATTCACAAACCTGCAGAGTTATAAATGACAGCTATCCTCCAAAAATATATTGAAGTAAGCCTGCGAAGGGGACTTGAAAGCGGGGCAGAATTTCAGGAAAACGATTGCAGGGGGTAGACTGGAATTGCCCTGAAAGCATAGGAAAAGAGGCACAACGTCGACAATGATGCACTTGGCCAAAATGTGCGTATGCGTTTTTTCCTGAATATATTCAGGAAAAAACGAATACGCCCTTTTTGGCCAACCAAGCAAGCCTGTAAAGGAAATCTGCACTACAATGAAGTCTCACTGCCCCCTGGGCAAGAGGGCCATCTGAAAAAAGTGTAAAATCCAGAAAGGTAGGACAGGATATGGAGAACAGGGAGCCTTGTTATGCTGACTGGCAGGATGTAAATTGCCAACAGCCACCCTGGAGAAGTGTATGGTGTTTCCTGAAACACGTAAGAAATAAAGCAACACAGCCTATGGCAATTGCACTTATGGTCCTATTCCTTAGGGAAATTAAAATCAAAAACAGAGAGCCACCCCAAAGTTTGGGACGGCTGTGTTCCCAAGAAGCTCGTCTACAGTACCAGGTAAATATCCCAGAAAGCAAAAAATGGATAAAGAAGTTGTGGCACGTACGTGCAATTCAATATCACTCAGCAATGAAATCTGTGTCATCAGGCCCGTAGCGGCATAGTGAGCGGATGCAGGTACGGTGATTCTACGTGAACTACGTCACACAGAAATTTAAACATCATAAGATATCACTAATACACGGAATGTAAACTTGACTACACATGAACTGAATTACAAAACAGAACAGGGTCTCAAATTTAGAAAACCAACTAGTGCTTGCTTATGGGGAAAGGTGCCTTGGGGTGCTGCATAAAACCAGAGACTGAAATTAGCACAGATAACTTTCCATAAGCCAAATATGTAATAGACAAGACCTACTCATTGTTCAACGAAATGGACCCAAAACCACATATTCAACGCCTAGGAATATACCTGACTAGGAAGAATCTAAAAACCCATGGATATATATGTCTCCGTAAGAGAATCAAGCGTGTGTACAGCGGCATAAACGCAGCAGTGAAAATCCGATAAATCCCATTATCAAAATAAATTTCAAAAACAAAACACAAAGACAGTGAAATCGAGAGCAATTCTTAAATAATTCACTCAGGGCATGTGATGCAACCGGGATTTAACACATCTACACCCAGAGCTGGTTGAGACATAAGGCTGGACACTTCAGGCTGATAGCATTGGTGAGTTTCGGTGAGCAAATGCAGACCCTTTGAAGTCATACTGCCTGGTACCCATTCCATAGTTCCCAACTCTCTAGGTTCAATGGATTCTTCCTTCTGCTAAAATTTGCATGGGAAACCCAGAGTATGCTCCACCGTGTGACTGGGAAACCTTTTTACATGCATGTCTGTTTTCGTCCCCTGGTACTCAGGTTCACCATTCCAGACCCTTTTCTTACACTCTCCCCATTTGGAGAGTCAGTGCCTTTAACCTCCTGTTTGGCACTGTTTGCAATTTCTGCGCAAGATGAACAGGAATAAGGAGAACCAATGGGAGACTATCTGTAGGTGTGTGCACGGGCAAATATTTTTTTTAACATCTTTATTGGGGTATAATTGCTTTACAATGGTGTGTTAGTTTTTGCTTTATAACAAAGTGAATCAGCTATACATATACATATGCTCCCTGTGTCTTCCCTCTTGTGTCTCCCTCCCTCCCTCTCTCCCCCTTCCACCCCTCCAGGCTGTCCCAACGCCCCGAGCTAATATCCCTGTGCCTTGCGGCTGCTTCCCCCTTGCTATCTACCTTACTACATTTGTTAGTGTGTATATGTCCATGACTCTCTCTCGCCCTGTCAAAACTCACCATTCCCCCTCCCCATATCCTCAATTCCGTTCTCCAGTAGGTCTGCGCCTCAATTCCTGTCTTATCCCTAGGTTATTCATGACATTTTTTTCCTTTAAATTCCATATATATGTGTTAGCATACGCTATTTGTCTTTTTCTTTCTGACTTACTTCACTCTGTATGACAGACTCTAGGTCTATCCATCTCATTACAAATAACTCAGTTTCATTTCTTTTTAAGGCTGAGTAATATTCCATTGTGTATATGTGCCACATCTTCTTTATCCATTCGTCCGATGATGGGCGCTTAGGTTCTTTCCATCTCCGGGCTATTGTAAATAGAGCTGCAATGAACATTTTGGTACATGCCTCTTTTTGAATTTTGGTTTTCTCAGGGTATATGCCCAGTATGCACGGGCAATTTTAACACTCATTTCCCAACAGGAAAAGGAATTAACCAAAGGCTCAGCATGCCGTGCTGGAACAAGATTAGGGCCTGAAGCAATCCTGCGGTTTTGTGGCCAGCTCACAAGAAAGTGAGTTGAGGAAAGGAGCTCAGGGGCACTGTCATTCACATACCTGCAGACTTATAAATGACAGAAATCGTACAAAAATATATTGAATTAAGGCTGCGAAGAGGACTTGAAAGTGGGGCAGAATTGCTGGAATCCGATTTCAGGAGGTAGACGTGAATTGCTCTGAAAGCATAAGAGAAGTGGCAGAACCTCGTCAAGGAAGCACTTGGCCAAAAAGGGCATATGCATTTTTTCCAGGGCCATCATTCACGGGAGTAGGAGGCTCCCAGCATGCTCCAGTGGCCAACAGAGGGCCCACGTCGCCAAGGCGATGTGAGCTAGCCAGGCAGGAGTGACCTGACATCAGAGGGCCCACGTCACAGAATGGTAGGGAACCCAGCCAGGATCAGACTCTCCCCAGAGGGCCCACATCACCAAGGTGATGGGAACCAGGCAGGAGTGTCCTCACACCCGTGGGGCCACATCATCAAAAGTTGAGGTACCCAGCACATGTGGCCTCAAACCAGAGGACCCACATCACCATGGGTTTCGGAGTGAGGCAGGCAGGATTAACCTCACAACACATGTCCCATTGTATACAAAAGGTGTGGAAACCAGCAGTTGGATCTTCCTAGCAGGCGGCCCAGAGCACTGAGGCTATGAGATCCAGGCCGGCATGAACTCACAACAGAGGGCCCTCATTGTGATTCTGTAAGCAACCCAGCCGTTGTGACCTCAGAGCAGAAGGCCCACATCCCCATGGGGAAGGGAAACAAGCAGGAGTGTCATCGCAAGAGTGGGCACACATGAAAAAATGTGGGGAGCCCAGCAATTAGTGCCTGATGCCAGAGGGCCCTCATCACCGAGGGGCGGTGGCTCCCAGCCAGCTCCGACTGCTACCAGAGGGGCGACGTCGCCAATGCGGAGTGCGACAACCAGGCAGGAGTGACCTCAGAGCAGAGGGTCAACCTCACAGAAGTGTGAAGAACCAAAGAGGATCAGATTCTCACCAGAGGGCCCACATCACCAAGGGAATGGGAACCAGGCAGGAGTGTCCTCACACTAGTGGGGCCACATCACCAAAAAGTGAGGGACCCAGCACACGTGGCCTCAAACCAGAGGACACACATCACAAGGGAGCTGGGATTGAGGCAGGCAGGAGGAGCCTCAAAACAGAGGGACCATAGAATTAAAGAGGTGAAGAATCCCGCAGTTGGAACCTCCCAGCAGGCGGCCAGGAGCAGCGAGACTATGGGATCCAGGCCGGAGTGATCTCACACCAGAGGGCCGTCATCATGAAACTGTGAGCAACCTAGGCGTTGGGATCTCAGAGCAGAAGGCCCACATTCCCATGGGGTTGGGAACCTGTCAGAAGTGTACTCGCACCACAGGGCACACATCAGAGAATTTAGGGAACCCAGGAGTTAGGGCCTGACGCCAGAGGGCCCTCATTACCAAGGGGAGGAGACTCCAATCAGGCACCAACACCCAACTGAGGTCCCACGTCGCCAAGGTGACGTGTGACAGCCAGGTAGGAGTGACCTCACCGCAGAGGGCCTACCTCACAGAAGGGTGAGGAACACAGCCAGGATAAGACTCTCACCAGAGGGCCCACATCACCAAGGTGATCAGAACCAGGCAGGAGAGTCTTCACACCAGTGTGGCCACATCATAGAAAGGTGAGGAACCCAGCACATGTGGCCTAAACCAGAAGACCCACATCTCCAAGGGGCTAGGAGTGAGGCAAGCAGGAGTATCCTCACAAAACAGAGCCCACAGAATAAAAGTTGTGAGGAATCCAGCAGTTGGAACCGGCCAGTAGGCTGCCCAGAGCACAGAGTCTATGGGATCCAGGCCACAGCAAACTCACAGCAGAGGTCCCACATCATGAAACTGTGAGCAACCCAGCGGATGGGACCTCAGAGCAGAAGGCCCACATCCCTATGGGGATGGGAACCTGACAGGAGTGTCCTCGGCCCACTTCCACGAATCAGAAAATGTGGGAACCCAGCAGTTAGGACCTGAGGCCAGAGGACCCTCATCACCGAGGGGAGGAGGCTCCCAGCAGGCTCTAACTGCCACCATAAGGCCGATGTCACCAAGGCGGGGTGTGCCAACCAGGCAGGAGTGACCTCAGAGCAGAAAGCCCACCTCACAGAAGTGTGAGGAACCCAACAAGGATCAGACTGTCACCAGAGGGCCAACATCACCAAGGGAATGGGAACCAGGCAGGAGTGTCCTCACACCAGTGGGGCTACATCACCATAATTTGAGGGACCCAGCACACGTGGCCTCAAACCTGAGGACACACATCACCAAGGGGCCTGGAGTGAGGCAGGCCAGAGGATCCTCAAAACAGAGGGACCATAGAATAAAAAAGGTGAGGAATCCCACAGTTGGAACCTCCGGCAGGCAGCCAGGAGCAGCGAGGCTATGGGATCTAGGCAGGAGTGAACTCACACCAGAGGGCCCTCATCATGAAACTGTGAGCAACACAGCCGTTGGGACCTCAGAGCAGAAGGCTCACATCCCCATGGGGATGGGAACCTGGCAGGAGTGTCCTTGCACCACTTAGCACGAATCAGAAAATGTGGGAACCCAGCAGTTAGGGCCTGAGGCCAGAGGGCCCTCATCACTGAGGGGAGGAGGCTCCCAGCAGGCTCCAACTGCCACCATATGGCCGACGTTGCCAAGGCGGGGTGTGCCAGCCAGGCAGGAGTGACCTCAGAGCAGAGGGCCCACCTCACAGAAGGGTGAGGAACCTAACCAGGATCAGACTCTCACCAGAGGGCCAACATCACCAAGGTGATGGGAACCAGGCAAGACTGTCCTAACAGCAGTGGGGCCAACATCACCAAGGGAATGGGAACCAGGCAAGAGTGTCCTCACACCAGTGTGGCCACATTATAGAAAGGTGAGGAACACAGCACATGTGGCCTCAAACAAGGGGACACACATCACGAAGGGGCTGGGAGTGAGGCATGCAGGAGGAGACGCACAACCGAGGGCCCATAGAATAAAAAAGGTGAGGAATCGAGAAGTTGGAAACTCCAAGCTGGAGGCCCAGAGCACTGACACTATGGGATACAGGCCAGAGTGAACACACAGCAAAGGGCCCACATCATGAAACTGTGAGCAACCCAGCAGTTGGGACCACAGAACAGAAGTCCCACATGCCCATGGGGATGGGAACCTGGCAGGAGTGACTCGCACCACTGGGCACACATCAGAAAATGTGTGGAGCCCAGCACTTAGGGCCTGACACCAGAAGGCCCTCATCACTGAGGGGAGGAGGCCCCAGCACACTCCAACTGCCACCAGAGGGTCCACGTCGCCAAGGCGACGTGCGCCAGCCAGGCAGGATTGACCTCACAGCAGAGGGCCCACATCATGAAAGTGTGAGCAACCCAGCCGTTAGGACCTCAGAACAGAAGGCCCACACGCTCATGAGGATGGGAACCTGGCAGGAGTGCCCTCGTACCACTTAGCACGTATCAGAAAATGTGGGAACCCCGCCATTAGGGTCTGACGCCAGAGGGCCTCATCACCGCGGGAAGGAGGCTCCCAGCAGGCTCCAACTGCCACCAGGGTGCCGAAGTCAACAAGGCGGGTTGTGCCAGCCAGGCAGGAGTGACCTCAGAGAAGAGGGCTCACCTCACGGATGTGTGAGGAACCCAACCAGGATCAGAGTCTCACCAGAGGGCCCACATCACCAAGGGGATGGGAACCAGGCAGGAGTGTCCACACACCAGTGGGGCCACATCATCAAAAGATGAGGAACCCATCACATATGGCCTCAAACCTGAGGACATACATCACCATGTGGCTGGGAGTGAGGCAGGTATCTGGAGGGGCACATTTAACTCTAATTTCCCACCAGGAAGAGGAATTAACCAAAGGCTCAGAGTGCCGTGCTGGACCCTGATTATGGCCTGAAGCAAACCTGCAGTTTTGTGGCCAGCTTACAAGGAAGCGAGTTAAGAAAGGAGCTCAGGGGCACTGTAATTCACAAACCTGCAGAGATAAATGACAGCTATTGGCAAAAATATATCGAAGTAAGTCTGCAAAGAGGACTTGAAAACGAGGCAGAATTGCAGGAATCATATTTCAAGAGGTAGATTGGAATTGCATTTAAAGCATATGAAAAGCGGCAGATCTTTGACAGTGATGCACATGGACAAAAAGTGCGTATACATTTTTCCTGAATATATTCAGGAAAAAACGCATATGAACATTTTGGCCAACCAAGCACTCCAGCAATGGAAATCCACACTACAATGAAGTCACATTTCCCATTCGTCAAAAAGGCCATCTGAATAAAGTGTAAAAACCAGAAACACAGGACAGGCCATGGAGAACAGGGAGCCGTGTTATGCTGATGGGCGGGATGTAAATTGCCAACAGACACTCTGGAGATGTTCATGGTGTATCCTGAAACATCTAAAAAACAAAGCTACAGAGCCTAGGGCACTTCCACTTTTGGCCCTATAGCTTAGGAAAATTAAAATCAACAAGACACAGCCAACACAAAATTTAGGGCTGCTGTGTTTACAAGAACCTCGAGTCCAGTACAAATTAAATATCCCAGAAAGAAAAAAATGGATAAAGAAGTTGTGCTACTTACGTACAACGGAATATCACTCAGCAGTGAAATCAATGTCATCAGGCCTGTAGCAGCAAATTGAGTGGATTTAATTATGATGATTCTAAGAGAAATATATCACACAAAGAAAGATAATTATCATAAGATATCACTAATAGAGGGAGTGTAAACTTGGCTACACATAAACTGAATTACAAAACCGAACAGAGTCTCACATTTAGATAAAAACCTTATGCTTGCTTAAGGGGAAAGTTGAGTTGGGCTGCTGTATAAAAACAGATTGAAATTAGCACACATACCATTCCATAAGCCAAATACGTAATAAACAAGACCTACTCTTTGCTCAACGAAATAGACTCATCCATGGTGTATCACCTCACACCTATTAGAATGGGCATCATCAGAAAATCTACAAACAACAAATGCTGGAAACGGTGTGGAGATAAGGAATCCTCTTCCACTATTGTTGGGAACGTAAATTGATACAGTCACTGTGGAGAACATTATGGAGTTTCTTATAAAACTAAGAATAGAATTACCATATGATACAGCAATCCCTCTACTGGGCATATACCCAGACAAAACCATAAATCAAAAAGAGACATTCACCACAATGTTCATTGCATCACTATTTACACTATCCAGGAAATGGAAGCAACCTAAATGCCCACAGACAGACGAATGCATAAAGATGTGGTACATATATAAAATGGAATATTACTAAGCCATAAAAAGGAATGAAATTGGGACATTTGTAGAGACGTTGATGGATCTAGAGACTGTCATACAGAGTGAAGTAAGTCAGAA
The DNA here is from genome assembly GCF_963924675.1 of Phocoena phocoena. Classification (NCBI taxonomy): domain Eukaryota; kingdom Metazoa; phylum Chordata; class Mammalia; order Artiodactyla; family Phocoenidae; genus Phocoena; species Phocoena phocoena. The sequence continues at coordinate 351,287 of NW_027077448.1, forward strand.
AGAGAAAAGCAAATCTTGTATATTAATGCATATATGTGGAACCTAGAAAAATTGTACAGATGAACCGTTTTGCAAGGCAGAAATAGAGCAATACATGTATACAACAAACGTATGGACAACAAGGGGGGAAAGCTGTTGGGGATGGTGGTGGGAGGAGTTGAGATATTGGGATTGGTATGTATACATTTATATGTATAAAGTAGATAACCAAAAACAACCTGCTGTATAAAAATATAAAATTAAATTCAAAATAAAAAAATAAAATTAAAAAAAGTAAAACAGAAAAATATTCTTCCCTTCACATACATGTATTTATATGAATAAATTATTTCCATGCTTATATCTGTAAATACACAAAAGAGGAATAAAATCTACCTTGAACCAAAAACGAAAAAAAGATAAAAAAGAACAGAACCCACCAGTTACACAGAGGAAAACCGTTTCAGGGCACTTGCTCCAATTGCAAACAATTCTGAAGTTGGTCAGTGGTGGGGAATCATCTCCTATTCAGCCAGCATGCTCCTCGCAACAAGCGTCCTCACTGCAAAGCTGGTGGACCGTGCCGAGGTATCTGTGAGTAAACGTGGGCCGAGCCCCAGGCCAGCTGCTGCTGAAATGTTCCCACCCTTCCAAGGCTAAACACCTGAATATGTACAAGGACTTGAAAACCTAGAGGAAGGGCCATGGAGCCACATGAGGGACAGCATGCCAGCCGACTTGGTGCCTGCAGGCCAGCCAGGATGGTCCTGGCCCTGGGTGCTCTTCTGGAAGCTCTCCATTTCCCTGCCTGAGATACCCCTGCTGTCCCGGCCCCCACTGCTTTCTTCCTTCCTCACCTGTGCCCAGGGAGAAATTCCAGCGGCAGGTGTGGGTGACACATCCTCTTCTTTAGCAGGTAGCATCTTGGCAACTGCTGCAGAAAGTCCAGCAGAGCCCCACTCACACTGGGACACCCACAAAGCCGTGGCCTCTCACTCCCTCCCACCAGCCCAGCCCCGAGACTGCTGACAGGGCAGAGAAAATGGCGTCAGGCACAGCTGCAGGGGCTCTTGCTGCCTGGAGCGGTCTTTATATTGATCTCAACCCAGGCACACCTGGAGAGGGCTGGCCGGCACGGTCAGGCTTCCCAAGCCAGCCAATAATCACCCCTCAGGGGCTCACAGTTGCTGAAAATGGAACTTGCTGAATTGGCCAGGTCCAAGGAACAGGTGTGGGCTCCTGAGAGTCAGGATAGACAAGGGGCTGCAGCTCTGGCTTGTTTTCTAATTATATTATCTGGCCCATGAGTGGGAGACAACTTCAAGAAAACCCTCTCCTAATGAGAGGAACCCAGGAGTCAGGGAGAGGAGGGGTGGGTGGTGGTTGGAGACAGAGGCCTGGTGCCCCGGGTGCAGTGGAAGTCTCTGGAAGACCAGGTGGAGGAGGCCGCACAGAGTGATTCCCAGGGTCACAGACCTGTCAGAGCTGCTGTTTGTTAGTTCAAGTCCTGCTCTGAGGTGCTCTGTGTCAGATCTGAGCGACAGGTGAGCTGGGAGTGCTCTGCAATGAGGGCTATGTGCACGGTTCCTGTGTGCCCAGCCCTGCCAAGGTACCTGCAAGGGTAGCTCTGTATCCTGGGAGGGGCCTGACCACGGGAGCCCCATGGACTGCAGAGGACCTGCCCAGGAATCCCATATCCTGGGAGGGGCCTGAACACGAGAGCCCCGTGGGCTGGGGTGGGGGTAGGGTACCTGCCCAGGTGAGCTCCATATCCTGGGATTGGCCTGACCTCGAGAGCCCCATGGGCTGCTGGAGTCCTGGTAAAGGATGTCAGGACAGTCAGTGAAGCCACTGAGGATATACCTCCAGTAGTTCCTAAATCCTACACCCTGCTGGTCATTCTACCAACCACCAGGACTTGGTATTCTGTATTAGTCTTCACTGATGCCTTCTTTTGTATTCCATTAGTCCCAGAGTCACAAGAAATTTTGGCTTGTGAGTGACAGGACTCAACATACAACTAAAACAATACTTCCAGGCTGTCTTGCCCCAAGGGTTCAAAAATTCCCACACCATCTTTGGGGAAAGCTCAGCTAAAGACCTAAAAGTTCTACCTCTGGAAAAGGAAACACTCCTTCAATATTCAGACGACATTCTGATCGCCAGCCCTACTAAGGAGGCCTCAGAACTACCAAGCCAATAAAGGATAGAAGTTGTCCACGAAAAAGCTCAAGTATCACAGACTACGGTGACCTGCCTGGGCTTCATTCTCACAGAAGGTCGGAGAAGCCCATCCCAGGAAAGGGAAGAAACAATTTACAGCCTTACCCCTTTCTGAAACTAGAAGACAGCTTAGGGGTTCCTGGGGAAGCCAGGGTTTCCTGCCTCTGGATCCCTAACTACAGTCTACTAGCTGGGCCTCTATATGAAACACTGAAAGGAAAAGATGATGATCCTTTTGAATAGAATCCAGAAGTGGCCTTTCAAGAATGGAAAGAGCAGTCAATTCACACCCTTGCCCTGGAACTCCCTAATTTAGCTAAACCCTTTGACCTTTCCATTCCTGGTGAAAGGTGAATCGCCATTGGAGTATTAGTGCAAAAACTGGGACCACTTGAAATGGAACAATGCAAGAATGCCATCCAGGTAGGATAAACTATGGTCACCAAGGGGCTTGGCCCACCGCCACATCTGGCCAAGATACTGGTGGTATCTGAAAACCTGGAAATCAGCAGCCCAAAAGGCCACCTCCCTTCTAAGGGAAACGGACCCCACGTGGCGATCCTAACCCCCAACCATGCCCTGAAGTTGCAGGGTTTGCTCCGTGGGCACACTGACCTCGATTGAGGAGGCCCTCCAACTCCAACCTCCAGAGAGATAACCGGGGGCAACGGGGCACCATGACGACCCGTGTGACCATCACTTGACCTGGAGTTTCTCTCATAAAACAACAAGAGTGTGTCCCAAAAGAGTAGACTACTGCTTGCAGTACTTACTGTACCCAGAGGGGAGCTAATAATCTTGGCGGGGGAACCGTATATCATGCTGTCACCATAGAAAAGCCTACAGACACCCTGATGATGGTGGCCAATAAGACCGGCTGGACTCCTGTTTACTTCCAAAGGCTCTTGACTCAGTGACCATCATGATCCTTCATCACCACTGACCCTGGACTGTCTGGGAGCTGAGCGGGCAGGATCCTGACACCTGGTGCTGTTTTTACGTTAATTCAGGGGCCTAATGGAAGAAAGCGCAGACTGTTGGTCAGAGCATCTAGGCTGGCAGAAACGGTCAGTCAGAGCATCTAGGCTGGCAGAAACGGTCAGCCTAAGGTGGCCGAACAAATGTGGGGCGGAGTGAAACTGGACCTCACAGCGCCACTGCACATCTCCTTTCTGGACCCTTAAAGGTCATTAGAATCTATAACACTTCCAATACTGGTGCTCAGGTGGACGAGCAGGGAGGCATGAGGCCTGGGGACAATCAACGTCACCTGGAGGCTGCTGGGGAGAAGTTCTGACCCTCGCCCACGGGTATGAAGCCTCCTAACTCAGCACTCAGCAGTTACAGAAGAAGGGTCTGCACCCGCAGCACTCCAAGAATGAGGAAAGGGACAAAAGGCAGAAGAGAAGTTTGTCCCAGGAAAAGCCCCTTAAAAATGCCTGGGAGATAAAAATAGAATCTGGGCAATAAAATAAAGTCTAACCATTTCTATCCTTTGTGCTTTGTCTAATTTCAGGTGCTCCTAGTGTCCCGCATACAGAGGTTCCACACCCGGCACTTCAGACCAGATTTCCTAGAGCAGAATGGCTCGACGACACTTCAGCTCCTGGGACCCAGTTCAGACTCCGTGACATAGAGCCTGAGCTGCAGCCAACCAGGTCCTCGAGAGCTCAGCCCCCTCCCTCCCAGTGACTCTGACAGGATCTCTACACAGCAGCCAGCCCACAGCCCACAGGGTAGCACCTCTCCATTCTCTGATCAAAATATAAAGTTTCCTTTGCTTTTGAACCAAACTCAGTCTCGATCTATTGGCTCCAATGACACTGGGCAGGGGGACACTTGTTGGCGTCCACTCTGGAGGATCAGTAACAGAAATTGAGAACATTGTAACTTCAATGAACAGATGTGTGAGCCAAACTGTAATTAACATAGAACAGTGTATAAGGCTCGGGTAAAATAAGATGTTTCTAACACTTCCATTTGATATTTCCATCACTTTCTTATAAGCAAGTTCAGTGAAAAGGTTTGTCTTCTTTGTCAGGTCAATATTAGAGAAACAAAGTGATTTCTTTCCAAGGATGTACATCTAATAATCTTGGTTCAAGCTTCAATCTTGTTTTAAATGCTTTTGCATTGAAAATGATACCTCTCTTTCAGCTCCCCCATTTCTGAGAAGCATAAAATCTTATAATTTATTATTACCAAAGAGAAATGGTAGGAGGAGGGATAAATTAACAGTTTGGGATTAACACATACACACTGCTATGTATGAAATCATCAGCAAGGAACTACTGTATAGCACAGGGAACTACACTCAATATTTTGCAATAACCTATAAGGGGAAATGATCTGAAAAAGAATAGATATTTTTATTGACATCATCCATCAATGACAGTAAAAATGGAATCTAAGGGAAGACAGTGGTGAGTGCTTCTGACCCTGAAGACTTCAATCATCTAAAGTTTGGACTCTGCCTACTTCCCAAGGCCCTTAATGAACATATGTGTAGCCGTAGCTTAAAAAATTCCCCAGTTTGGGTTGCGGAGAGACACTGATATTTAAAATCCCCTGGTGTTCTCCTCACATGAATGGGACCCTTCCTACACCTAATACATGCCTGTCACACCCAGAGGATGGTATACCGTCTGATCGGGAAAAGTTTGGAAAAGGCATCTCATCTCCTCATCTCTTGGTGCTAGGGTTCACCACTCCAGCGTCTTTACTAACAGTCTCCCCACTTGGAGATGTCAGCACTGTCAACATCCTGTTGCATACAGTTTGGAATTTGTCCAGAGGATGAAGCAGAAGGAGGAGGAACAATGAGAGACAAGTCCTAGGTGTTTGGACAGGCACATGCCACTCTAATTTCCAATCAGGAAGACGAATTGACCAAAGGCTAGGGTTGCCCATGGAAACAGAATAGGGCTTGAGGAATCCTGATGCTTTGTGGCCAGTTCCCATAAACACAAGTTGGAAAATGGAACTCAGGGGCACTAAAATTCACGAAACTGCAGAATTGAAAATATCTATCACTGAAAAATGTCTTGAGGAAAGTCAGAGAAAAGGACTTGTAAGCAACGGAGAATGGCAGGAAAGGGATTGGAAGAGGTAGAAAGGACTCGCCATTAAGCACAAGAAAAGGGGCTGAACATTGCCAACATTGCAGTTGGCCAAAAAGGGTGTATGCGTCTTTTTCTGTATATATTCAAGAAAAGGGCATACACTTTTTTAGCCAACCAAACAGGTGGGCACTGGAAATCAATACTACAAAACATATCACTTTGCATCAGTCAGAAGAGCCGTCCTCATAAAGTGTAAACACCAGAAATGCAGGACAGGGCAAGGAGAAAAGGGAGCCCTGTGAGTCTTATAGTGGAAATGTATATTGCCAACGGTCACTCTGGATAAGTCTATTGTGTTTACTAAAGCATCTAAAAAATGAGCTACCGAGCACAGGGCACTTGCACTCATGGACGTATATCTTGGGAAAAACAAAAATCGAGAGGACACAGGCACCCCAATGTTTACCACCTCTCTGTTTAAAAGATCCTCGACTAGGATATAACTTAAAGTATCTGCAGAGAAAAAACGGACAGAGATGTGGTGCTTATGTAGAGTGGAATATTACTCAGCCTGGAAATCAATGAAATACGGTCAGTTATAACAACTCAAGAGGAGTTACGTGTGATCATTCGAAGTCACATAATTCAAAAAGAAAAAGACATAAGATATCACTAATACATGGAATGTTAACATGGCTACACATGAACTGAATTACAAAAGAGAAGAGGGTTTCAAATTAAGAAAACCAACTTATGCTTCCTTAAGGGGAAAGGTGAGTTGGGGTGCTGCATAAAACCAGAGATTGAAATTAGCACAGATACCATTCCATAAGCCAAATATGTAATAGTCAAGACCTACTCCTTGCTCAACGAAATGGACTCCACACGCCATATTCAATGCCTAAGAATATACCGGATTAGTAAGAATCTTAAAACCCATGGACTTATATGTCTCCGTAACAGAATCAAGCGTGTGTACAGCGGCATAAACGAAGCAGTGAAAATCCGATAAATCCCATTATTAAAATAAATTTCAAAAACAAAACACAATGACAGTGAAATAGGAAGCAATTCTTAAATAATTCACTCAGGGCATGTGATGCAACCTGGATTTACCACATCTACACCCAGAGCTGGTTGAGACATAAGGCTGGACACTTCAGGCTGATAGCATTGGTGAGTTTCGGTGAGCAAATGCAGACCCTTTGAAGTCATACTGCATGGTACCCATTCCATGGGTCCCAACTCTCCAGGTTCAAGGCATTCTTCCTCCAGCTAAAACATGCATGGGAAACCCAGAGTATCGTCCACCGTGTGATTGGGAAACAATTTAAAATGTATCTCAGTTTTCGTATCCTGGTCCTCGGGTTCACCATTCCAGATGCTTTACTAACACTCTCCCCGCTTGGAGAGTCAGTGCCTTTAACCTCCTCTTTGGCACAGCTTGCAATTTCTGTGCAAGATGAACAGGAATAGGGAGAACCAATGAGAGACTAGCTGTAGGTGTCTACACGGGCAAATGTAACGCTCATTTCCCACCAGGAAGAGGAATTAACCAAAGGCTCAGCGTGCCCTGCCAGAAACAGATTAGGGCCTGAAGCAATCCTGCGGTTTTGTGCCCAGCTCACAAGAAAGCGAGTTGAAGAGAGGAGCTCAGGGGCACTGTAATTCACAAACCTGCAGAGTTATAAATGACAGCTATCCTCCAAAAATATATTGAAGTAAGCCTGCGAAGGGGACTTGAAAGCGAGGCAGAGTTTCAGGAAAACCATTGCAGGGGGTAGACTGGAATTGCCCTGAAAGCATAGGAAAAGAGGCAGAACGTGGACAATGATGAACTTGGCCAAAAAGGGCGTATGCGTTTTTTCTTGAATATATTCAGGAAAAAACGCATACGCCCTTTTTGGCCAACCAAGCAAGCCTGTAAAGGAAATCTGCACTACAATGAAGTCTCACTGCCCCCCGGGCAAAAGGGCCATCTGAAAAAAGTGTAAAATCCAGAAAGGTAGGACAGGATATGGAGAACAGGGAGCCTTGTTATGCTGATTGGCAGGATGTAAATTGCCAGCAGCCACCCTGGAGAAGTGTATGGTGTTTCCTGAAACACGTAAGAAACAAAGCAACACAGCCTATGGCACTTCCACTTATGGTCCTATAGCTTACGGAAATTAAAATCATAATCAGAGAGCCACCCCAAAGTTTGGGACGGCTGTGTTCCCAAGAAGCTCGTCTACAGTACCAGGTAAATATCCCAGAAAGCAAAAAATGGATAAATAATTTGTGGCACGTACGTGCAATGCAATATCACTCAGCAATGAAATCTGTGTCATCAGGCCCGTAGCGGCATAGTGAGTGGATGCAGGTACGGTGATTCTACGTGAACTACTTCACACAGAAGAAGAAAGATCATAAGATATCACTAATACACGGAATGTAAACTTCACTACACATGAACTGAATTACAAAACAGAACAGGGTCTCAAATTTAGAAAACCAACTAGTGCTTGCTTATGGGGAAAGGTGCCTTGGGGTGCTGCATAAAACCAGAGACTGAAATTAGAACAGATAACATTCCATAAGCCAAATATGTAATAGACAACACCTACACCTTGCTCAACGAAATGGACTCAACACCACATATTCAACGCCTAGGAATATACCTGACTAGGAAGAATCTTAAAACCCATGGATTTATATGTCTCCATAAGAGAATCAAGCGTGTGTACAGCGGCATAAACGCAGCAGTGAAAATCTGATAAATCCCATTATCAAAATAAATTTCAAAAACAAAACACAAAGACAGTGAAATAGAGAGCAATTCTTAAATAATTCTCTCAGGGCATGTGATGCAACCGGGATTTAACACATCTACACCCAGAGCTGGTTGAGACATAAGGCTGGACACTTCAGGCTGATAGCATTGGTGAGTTTCGGTGAGCAAATGCAGACCCTTTGAAGTCATACTGCATGGTACCCATTCCATGGGTCCCAACTCTCCAGGTTCAAGGGATTCTTCCTCCAGCTAAAACATGCATGGGAAACACAGAGTATCGTCCACCGTGTGATTGGGAAACGATTTAAAATGCATCTCAGTTTTCGTATCCTGGTCCTCGGGTTCACCATTCCAGATGCTTTACTAACACTCTCCCCGCTTGGAGAGTCAGTGCCTTTAACCTCCTCTTTGGCACAGCTTGCAATTTCTGTGCAGGATGAACAGGAATAGGGAGAAACAATGAGAGACTAGCTGTAGGTGTCTGCACGGGCAAATGTAACGCTCATTGCCCACCAGGAAGAACAATTAAACAAAGGCTCAGTGTGCCCTGCTGGAAACAGATTAGGGCCTTAAGCAATCCTGCGGTTTTGTGCCCAGCTCACAAGAAAGCGAGTTGAAGAAAGGAGCTCAGGGGCACTGTAATTCACAAACCTGCAGAGTTATAATTGACAGCTATCTTCCAAAAGTATATTGAAGTAAGCCTGCGAAGGGGACTTGAAAGCAGGGCAGAATTTCAGGAAAACGATTGCAAGGGGTAGACTGGAATTGCCCTGAAAGCATAGGAAAAGAGGCACAACGTCGACAATGATGCACTTGGCCAAAAAGGGCGTATGCGTTTTTTCCTGAATATATTCAGGAAAAAACGCATACGCCGTTTTTGGCCAACCAAGCAAGCCTGTAAAGGAAATCTGCACTACAATGAAGTCTCACTGCCCCCCGGGCAAAAGGGCCATCTGAAAAAAGTGTAAAATCCTGAAAGGTAGGACAGGATATGGAGAACAGGGAGCCTTGTTATGCTGATTGGCAGGATGTAAATTGCCAGCAGCCACCCTGGAGAAGTGTATGGTGTTTCCTGAAACACGTAAGAAACAAAGCAACACAGCCTATGGCAGTTCCACTTATGGTCTTATAGCTTACGGAAATTAAAATCAAAAACAGACAGCCACCCCAATATTTGGGACGGCTGTGTTCACAAGAAGCTCGTCTACAGTATCAGGTAAATATCCCAGAAAGCATAAAATGGATAAAGAAGTTGTGGCACGTACGTACAATGCAATATCACTCAGCAATGAAATCTGTGTCATCAGGCCCGTAGCGGCATAGTTAGTGGATGCAGGTACGGTGATTCTACGTGAACTACGTCACACAGAAAAAGAAACATCATAAGATATCACTAATACACGGAATGTAAACTTGACTACACATGAACTGAATTACAAAACAGAACAGGGTCTCAAATTTAGAAAACCAACTAGTGCTTGCTTATGGGGAAAGGTGCCTTGGGGTGCTCCATAAAACCAGAGACTGAAATTAGCACAGATAACTTTCCATAAGCCAAATATGTAATAGACAAGACCTACTCCTTGCTCAACGTAATGGACCCAACACAACATATTCAACGCCTAGGAATATACCTGATTAGGAAGAATCTTAAAACCCATGGATATATATGTCTCCGTAAGAGAATCAAGCGTGTGTACAGCGGCCGAAACGCAGTAGTGAAAATCCGATAAATCCCATTATCAAAATAAATTTCGAAAACAAAACACAAAGACAGTGAAATAGAGAGCAATTCTTAAATAATTCACTCAGGGCATGTGATGCAACCGGGATTTACCACATCTACACCCAGAGCTGGTTGAGACATAAGGCTGGACACTTCAGGCTGATAGCATTGGTGAGTTTCGGTGAGCAAATGCAGACCCTTTGAAGTCATACTGCATGGTACCCATTCCATGCGTCCCAACTCTCCAGGTTCAAGGGATTCTTCCTCCAGCTAAAACATGCATGGGAAACCCAGAGTATCGTACACCGTGTGATTGGGAAACGATTTAAAATGCATCTCAGTTTTCGTATCCTGGTCCTCGGGTTCAACATTCCAGATGCTTTACTAACAATCTCCCCGCTTGGAGAGTCAGTGCCTTTAACCTCCTCTTTGGCACAGCTTGCAATTTCTGTGCAAGATGAACAGGAATAGGGAGAACCAATGAGAGACTAGCTGTATGTGTCTGCACGGGCAAATGTAATGCTCATTGCCCACCAGGAAGGGGAATTAAACAAAGGCTCAGTGTGCCCTGCTGGAAACAGATTAGGACCTGAAGCAATCCTGCGGTTTTGTGCCCAGCTCACAAGAAAGCGAGGTGAAGAAAGGAGCTCAGGGGCACTGTAATTCACAAACCTACAGAGTTATAAATGACAGCTATCTTCCAAAAGTATATTGAAGTAAGCCTGCGAAGGGGACTTGAAATCGGGCAGAATTTCAGGAAAACGATTGCAGGGGGTAGACTGGAATTGCCCTGAAAGCATAGGAAAAGAGGCACAACGTCGACAATGATGCACTTGGCCAAAAAGGGCGTATGCGTTTTTTTCTGAATATATTCAGGAAAAAACGCATACGCCCTTTTTGGCCAACCAAGCAAGCCTGTAAAGTAAATCTGCACTACAATGAAGTCTCACTGCCCCTCGGGCAAGAGGGCCATCTGAAAAAAGTGTAAAATCCAGAAAGGTAGGACAGGATATGGAGAACAGGGAGCCTTGTTATGCTGATTGGCAGGATGTAAATTGCCAGCAGCCACACTGGAGAAGTGTATGGTGTTTCCTGAAACACGTAAAAACAAAGCAACACAGCCTATGGCACTTCCACTTATGGTCCTATAGCTTACGGAAATTAAAATCAAAAACAGACAGCCGCCCCAATATTTGGGACGGCTGTGTTCACAAGAAGCTCGTCTACAGTATCAGGTAAATATCCCAGAAAGCAAGAAATGGATAAAGAAGTTGTGGCTCGTACGTACAATGCAATATCACTCAGCAATGAAATCTGTGTCATCAGGCCCGTAGCGGCATAGTGAGTGGATGCAGGTACGGTGATTCTACGTGAACTACGTCACACAGAAAAAGAAACATCATAAGATATCACTAATACACGGAATGTAAACTTGACTACACATGAACTGAATTACAAAACAGAACAGGGTCTCAAATTTAGAAAACCAACTAGTGCTTGCTTATGGGGAAAGGTGCCTTGGGGTGCTGCATAAAACCAGAGACTGAAATTAGCACAGATAACATTCCATAAGCCAAATATGTAATAGACAAGACCTACTCCTTGCTCAATGAAATGGACTCAACACCACATATTCAACGCCTAGGAATATACCTGACTAGGAAGAATCTTAAAACCCATGGATATATATGTCTCCGAAAGAGAATCAAGGGTGTGTACAGCGGCCGAAACTCAGCAGTGAAAATCCGATAAATCCCATTATCAAAATAAATTTCGAAAACAAAACACAAAGACAGTGAAATAGAGAGCAATTCTTAAATAATTCACTCAGGGCATGTGATGCAACCGGGATTGACCACATCTACACCCAGAGCTGGTTGAGACATAAGGCTGGACACTTCAGGCTGATAGCATTGGTGAGTTTCGGTGAGCAAATGCAGACCCTTTGAAGTCATACTGCATGGTACCCATTCCATGGGTCCCAACTCTCCAAGTTCAAGGGATTCTTCCTCCAGCTAAAACATGCATGGGAAACCCAGAGTATCGTCCACCGTGTGATTGGGAAACGATTTAAAATGCATCTCAGTTTTCGTATCCTGGTCCTCGGGTTCACCATTCCAGATGCTTTACTAACACTCTCCCCGCTTGGAGAGTCAGTGCCTTTAACCTCCTGTTTGGCACAGCTTGCAATTTCTGTGCAAGATGAACAGGAATAGGGAGAACCAATGAGAGACTAGCTGTAGGTTTCTGCACGGGCAAATGTAACGCTCATTGCCCACCAGGAAGAGGAATTAAACAAAGGCTCAGCGTGCCCTGCTGAAAACAGATTAGGGCCTGAAGCAATCCTTTGGTTTTGTGTCCAGCTCACAAGAAAGCGAGTTGAAGAAAGGAGCTCAGGGGCACTGTAATTCACAAACCTGCAGAGTTATAAATGACAGCTATCCTCCAAAAATATATTGAAGTAAGCCTGCGAAGGGGACTTGAAAGCGGGGCAGAATTTCAGGAAAACGATTGCAGGGGGTAGACTGGAATTGCCCTGAAAGCATAGGAAAAGAGGCACAACGTCGACAATGATGCACTTGGCCAAAAAGGGCGTATGCGTTATTTCCTGAATATATTCAGGAAAAAACGCATACGCCCTTTTTGGCCAACCAGGCAAGCCTGTAAAGGAAATCTGTACTACAATGAAGTCTCACTGCCCCCCGGGCAAAAGGGCCATCTGAAAAAAGTGTAAAATCCAGAAAGGTAAGACAGGATATGGAGAACAGGGAGCCTTGTTATGCTGATTGGCAGGATGTAAATTGCCAGCAGCCACCCTGGAGAAGTGTATGGTGTTTCCTGAAACACGTAAGAAACAAAGCAACACAGCCTATGGCATTTCCACTTATGGTCCTACAGCTTACGGAAATTAAAATCAAAAACAGACAGCCACCCCAATATTTGGGACGGCTGTGTTCACAAGAAGCTCGTCTGCAGTATCAGGTAAATATCCCAGAAAGCAAAAAATGGATAAAGAAGTTGTGGCACGTACGTGCAATGCAATATCACTCAGCAATGGAATCTCTGTCATCAGGCTCGTAGCGGCATAGTGAGTGGATGCAGGTACAGTGATTCTACGTGAACTACGTCACACAGAAAAAGAAACATCATAAGATATCACTAATACACGGAATGTAAACTTGACTACACATGAACTGAATTACAAAACAGAACAGGGTCACAAATTTAGGAAACCAACTAGTGCTTGCTTATGGGGAAAGGTGCCTTGGGGTGCTGCATAAAACCAGAGACTGAAATTAGCACAGATAACTTTCCATAAGCCAAATATGTAATAGACAAGACCTACTCCTTGCTCAACGAAATGGACTCAACACCACATATTCAACGCCTAGGAATATACCTGACTAGGAAGAATCATACAACCCATGGATATATATGTCTCCGTAAGAGATTCAAGCGTGTGTACAGCGGCCGATACGCAGCAGTGAAAATCCGATAAATCCCATTATCAAAATAAATTTCGAAAACAAAACACAAAGACAGTGAAATAGAGAGCAATTCTTAAATAATTCACTCAGGGCATGTGATGCAACCGTGATTGACCACATCTACACCCAGAGCTGGTTGAGACATAAGGCTGGACACTACAGGCTGATAGCATTGGTGAGTTTCGGTGAGCAAATGCAGACCCTTTGAAGTCATACTGCATGGTACCTATTCCATGGGTCCCAACTCTTCAGGTTCAAGGGAATCTTCCTCCAGCTAAAACATGCATGGGAAACCCACAGTATGGTCCACCGTTTGATTGGGAAACGATTTAAAATGCATCTCAGTTTTCGTATCCTGGTCCTCGGGTTCACCATTCCAGATGCTTTACTAACACTCTCCCCGCTTGGAGAGTCAGTGCCTTTAACCTCCTTTTTCGCACAGCTTGCAATTTCTGTGCAAGATGAACAGGAATAGGGAGAACCAATGAGAGACTAGCTATAGGTGTCTGCACGGGCAAATGTAACGCTCATTTCCCACCAGGAAGAGGAATTAACCAAAGGCTCAGTGTGCCCTGCCGGAACAGATTAGGGCCTGAAGCAATCCTGCGGTTTTGTGCCCAGCTCACAAGAAAGCGAGTTGAAGAAAGGAGCTCAGGGGCACTGTAATTCACAAACCTGCAGAGTTATAAATGACAGCTATCCTCCAAAAATATATTGAAGTAAGCCTGCGAAGGGGACTTGAAAGGGGGGCAGAATTTCTGGAAAACGATTGCAGGGGGTAGACTGGAATTGCCCTGAAAGCATAGGAAAAGAGGCAGAACGTCGACAATGATGCACTTGGCCAAAAAGGGCGTATGCGTTTTTTCCTGAATATATTCAGGAAAAAACGCATACGCCCTTTTTGGCCAACCAAGCAAGCCTGTAAAGGAAATCTGCACTACAATGAAATCTCACTGCCCCCCCCCCCGGGCAAAAGGGCCATCTGAAAAAAGTGTAAAATCCAGAAAGGTAGGACAGGATATGGAGAACAGGGAGCCTTGTTATGCTGATTGGCAGGATGTAAATTGCCGGCAGCCACCCTGGAGAAGTGTATGGTGTTTCCTGAAACACGTAAGAAACAAAGCAACACAGCCTATGGCACTTCCACTTATGGTCCTATAGCTTACGGAAATTAAAATCAAAAACAGACAGCCACCCCAATATTTGGGACGGCTGTGTTCACAAGAAGCTCGTCTACAGTATCAGCTAATATCCCAGAAAGCAAAAAATGGATAAAGAAGTTGTGGCACGTACGTACAATGCAATATCACTCAGCAATGAAATCTGTGTCATCAGGCCCGTAGCGGCATAGTGAGTGGATGCAGGTACGGTGATTCTACGTGAACTACGTCACACAGAAAAAGAAACATCATAAGATATCACTAATACTCGGAATGTAAACTTGACTACACATGAACTGAATTACAAAACAGAACAGCGTCTCAAATTTAGAAAACCAACTAGTGCTTGCTTATGGGGAAAGGTGCCTTGGGGTGCTGCATAAAACCAGAGACTGAAATTAGCACAGATAACTTTCCATAAGCCAAATATGTAATAGACAAGACCTACTCCTTGCTCAACGAAATGGACCCAACACCACATAATCAACGCCTAGGAATATACCTGACTAGGAAGAATCTTAAAACCCATGGATATATATGTCTCCATAAGAGAATCAAGCGTGTGTACAGCGGCCGAAACGCAGCAGTGAAAATCCGATAAATCCCATTATCAAAATAAATTTCGAAAACAAAACACAAAGACAGTGAAATAGAGAGCAATTCTTAAATAATTCACTCAGGGCATGTGATGCAACCGGGATTGACCACATCTACACCCAGAGCTGGTTGAGACATAAGGCTGGACACTTCAGGCTGATAGCATTGGTGAGTGTCGGTGAGCAAATGCAGACCCTTTGAAGTCATACTGCATGGTACACATTCCATGGGTCCCAACTCTCCAGGTTCAAGGGACTCTTCCTCCAGCTAAAACATGCATGGGAAACCCAGAGTATCGTCCACCGTGTGATTGGGAAACGATTTAAAATGCATCTCAGTTTTCGTATCCTGGTCCTCGGGTTCACCATTCCAGATGCTTTACTAACATTCTCCCTGCTTGGAGAGTCAGTGCCTTTAACCTCGTGTTTGGCACAGCTTGCAATTTCTGTGCAAAATGAACAGGAATAGGGAGAACCAATGAGAGACTAGCTATAGGTGTCTGCCCGGGCAAATGTAACGCTCATTGCCCACCAGGAAGAGGAATTAACCAAAGGCTCAGTGTGCCCTGCTGGAAACAGATTAGGGCCTGAAGCAATCCTGCGGTTTTGTGCCCAGCTCACAAGAAAGCGAGTTGAAGAAAGGAGCTCAGGGGCACTGTAATTCACAAACCTGCAGAGTTATAAATGACAGCTATCCTCCAAAAATATATTGAAGTAAGCCTGCGAAGGGGACTTGAAAGCGGGGCAGAATTTCAGGAAAACTATTGCAGGGGGTAGACTGGAATTTCCCTGAAAGCATAGGAAAAGAGGCACAACGTCGACAATGATTCACTTGGCCAAAATGCGCGTATGCGTTTTTTCCTGAATATATTCAGGAAAAAACGCATACGCCCTTTTTGGCCAACCAAGCAAGCCTGTAAAGGAAATCTGCACTACAATGAAATCTCACTGCCCCCCCGGGCAAAAGGGCCATCTGAAAAAAGTGTAAAATCCAGAAAGGTAGGACAGGATATGGAGAACAGGGAGCCTTGCTATGCTGATTGGCAGGATGTAAATTGCGAACAGCCACCCTGGAGAAGTGTATGGTGTTTCCTGAAACACGTAAGAAACAAAGCAACACAGCCTATGGCACTTCCACTTATGGTCCTATAGCTTACGGAAATTAAAATCAAAAACAGACAGCCACCCCAATATTTTGGACGGCTGTGTTCACAAGAAGCTCGTCTACAGTATCAGGTAAATATCCCAGAAAGCAAAAAATGGATAAAGAAGTTGTGGCACGTACGTGCAATGCAATATCACTCAGCAATGAAATCTGTGTCATCAGGCCCGTAGCGGCATAGTGAGTGGATGCAGGTACGGTGATTCTACGTTAACTACGTCACACAGAAAAAGAAACATCATAAGATATCACTAATACACGGAATGTAAACTTGACTACACATGAACTGAATTACAAAACAGAACAGGGTCTCAAATTTAGAAAACCAACTAGTGCTTGCTTATGGGGAAAGGTGCCTTGGGGTGCTGCATAAAAGCAGAGACTGAAATTAACACAGATAACATTCCATAAGCCAAATATGTAATAGACAAGACCTACTCCTTGCTCAACGAAATGGACTCAACACCACATATTCAACGCCTAGGAATATACCTGACTAGGAAGAATCTTAAAACCCATGGATATATATGTCTCCGTAAGAGAATCAAGCGTGTGTACAGCGGCCGAAACGCAGCAGTGAAAATCCGATAAATCCCATTATCAAAATAAATTTCGAAAACAAAACACAAAGACAGTGAAATAGAGAGCAATTCTTAAATAATTCACTCAGGGCATGTGATGCAACCGGGATTGACCACATCTACACCCAGAGCTGGTTGAGACATAAGGCTGGACACTTCAGGCTGTTAGCATTGGTGAGTTTCGGTGAGCAAATGCAGACCCTTTGAAGTCATACTGCATGGTACCCATTCCATGGGTCCCAACTCTCCAGGTTCAAGGCATTCTTCCTCCAGCTAAAACATGCATGGGAAACCCAGAGTATCGTCCACCGTGTGATTGGGAAATGATTTAAAATGCATCTCAGTTTTCGTATCCTGGTCCTCGGGTTCACCATTCCAGATGCTTTACTAACATTCTCCCTGCTTGGAGAGTCAGTGCCTTTAACCTCGTGTTTGGCACAGCTTGCAATTTCTGTGCAAAATGAACAGGAATAGGGAGAACCAATGAGAGACTAGCTATAGGTGTCTGCACGGGCAAATGTAACGCTCATTGCCCACCAGGAAGAGGAATTAACCAAAGGCTCAGTGTGCCCTGCTGGAAACAGATTAGGGCCTGAAGCAATCCTGCGGTTTTGTGCCCAGCTCACAAGAAAGCGAGTTGAAGAAAGGAGCTCAGGGGCACTGTAATTCACAAACCTGCAGAGTTATAAATGACAGCTATCCTCCAAAAATATATTGAAGTAAGCCTGCGAAGGGGACTTGAAAGCGGGGCAGAATTTCAGGAAAACTATTGCAGGGGGTAGACTGGAATTGCCCTGAAAGCATAGGAAAAGAGGCACAACGTCGACAATGATGCACTTGGCCAAAATGTGCGTATGCGTTTTTTCCTGAATATATTCAGGAAAAAACGCATACGCCCTTTTTGGCCAACCAAGCAAGCCTGTAAAGGAAATCTGCACTACAATGAAATCTCACTGCCCCCCCGGGCAAAAGGGCCATCTGAAAAAAGTGTAAAATCCAGAAAGGTAGGACAGGATATGGAGAACAGGGAGCCTTGTTATGCTGATTGTCAGGATGTAAATTGCGAACAGCCACCCTGGAGAAGTGTATGGTGTTTCCTGAAACACGTAAGAAACAAAGCAACACAGCCTATGGCACTTCCACTTATGGTCCTATAGCTTACAGAAATTAAAATCAAAAACAGACAGCCACCCCAATATTTTGGACGGCTGTGTTCACAAGAAGCTCGTCTACAGTATCAGGTAAATATCCCAGAAAGCAAAAAATGGATAAAGAAGTTGTGGAACGTACGTACAATGCAATATCACTCAGCAATGAAATCTGTGTCATCAGGCCCGTAGCGGCATAGTGAGTGGATGCAGGTACGGTGATTGTAGGTGAACAACGTCACACAGAAAAAGAAACATCATAAGATATCACTAATACACGGAATGTAAACTTGACTACACATGAACTGAATTACAAAACAGAACAGGGTCTCAAATTTAGAAAACCAACTAGTGCTTGCTTATGGGGAAAGGTGCCTTGGGGTGCTGCATAAAACCAGAGACTGAAATTAGCACAGATAACTTTCCATAAGCCAAATATGTAATAGACAAGACCTATTCCTTGCTCAACGAAATGGACCCAAAACCACATATTCAACGCCTAGGAATATACCTGACTAGGAAGAATCTTAAAACCCATGGATATATATGTCTCCGTAAGAGAATCAAGCGTGTGTACAGTGGCCGAAACGCAGCAGTGAAAATCCGATAAATCCCATTATCAAAATAAATTTCGAAAACAAAACACAAAGACAGTGAAATAGAGAGCAATTCTTAACTAATTCACTCAGGGCATGTGATGCAACCGGGATTGACCACATCTACACCCAGAGCTGGTTGAGACATAAGGCTGGACACTTCAGGCTGATAGCATTGGTGAGTTTCGGTGAGCAAATGCAGACCCTTTGAAGTCATACTGCATGGTACCCATTCCATGGGTCCCAACTCTCCAGGTTCAAGGGATTCTTCCTCCAGCTAAAACATGCATGGGAATCCCAGAGTATCGTCCACCGTGTGATTGGAAAACGATTTAAAATGCATCTCAGTTTTCGTATCCTGGTCCTCGGGTTCACCATTCCAGATGCTTTACTAACACTCTCCCCGCTTAGAGAGTCAGTGCCTTTAACCTCCTCTTTGGCACAGCTTGCAATTTCTGTGCAAGATGAACAGGAATAGGAAGAACCAATGAGAGACTAGCTGTAGGTGTCTGCACGGGCAAATGTAACGCTCATTGCCCACCAGGAAGAGGAATTAAACAAAGGCTCAGTGTGCCCTGCTGGAAACAGATTAGGGCCTGAAGCAATCCTGCGGTTTTGTGCCCAGCTCACAAGAAAGCGAGTTGAAGAAAGGAGCTCAGGGGCACTGTAATTCTCAAACCTGCAGAGTTATAAATGACAGCTATCATCCAAAAGTATATTGAAGTAAGCCTGCGTAGGGGATTTAAAAGCGGGGCAGAATTTCAGGAAAACGATTGCAGGGGGTAGACAGGAATTGCCCTGAAAGCATAGGAAAAGAGGCAGAACGTCGACAATGATGCACTTGGACAAAAAGGGCGTATGCGTTTTTTCCTGAATATATTCAGGAAAAAACGCATATGCCCTTTTTGGCCAACCAAGCAAGCCTGTAATGGAAATCTGCACTACAATGAAGTCTCACTGCCCCCCGGGCAAGAGGGCCATCTGAAAAAAGTGTAAAATCCAGAAAGGTAGGACAGGATATGGAGAACAGGGAGACTTGTTATGCTGATTGGCAGGATGTAAATTGCCAACAGCCACCCTGGAGAAGTGTATGGTGTTTCCTGAAACACGTAAGAAATAAAGCAACACAGCCTATGGCAATTGCACTTATGGTCCTATTCCTTAGGGAAATTAAAATCAAAAACAGAGAGCCACCCCAAAGTTTGGGACGGCTGTGTTCCCAAGAAGCTCGTCTACAGTACCAGGTAAATATCCCAGAAAGCAAAAAATGGATAAAGAAGTTGTGGCACGTACGTGCAATGCAATATCACTCAGCAATGAAATCTGTGTCATCAGGCCCGTAGCGGCATAGTGAGTGGATGCAGGTACGGTGATTCTACGTGAACTACGTCACACAGAAAAAGAAACATCATAAGATATCACTAATACACGGAATGTAAACTTGACTACACATGAACTGAATTACAAAACAGAACAGGGTCTCAAATTTAGAAAACCAACTAGTGCTTGCTTATGGGGAAAGGTGCCTTGGGGTGCTGCATAAAAGCAGAGACTGAAATTAACACAGATAACATTCCATAAGCCAAATATGTAATAGACAAGACCTACTCCTTGCTCAACGAAATGGACTCAACACCACATATTCAACGCCTAGGAATATACCTGACTAGGAAGAATCTTAAAACCCATGGATATATATGTCTCCGTAAGAGAATCAAGCGTGTGTACAGCGGCCGAAACGCAGCAGTGAAAATCCGATAAATCCCATTATCAAAATAAATTTCGAAAACAAAACACAAAGACAGTGAAATAGAGAGCGATTCTTAACTAATTTACTCAGGGCATGTGATGCAACCGGGATTGACCACATCTACACCCAGAGCTGGTTGAGACATAAGGCTGGACACTTCAGGCTGTTAGCATTGGTGAGTTTCGGTGAGCAAATGCAGACCCTTTGAAGTCATACTGCATGGTACCCAATCCATGGGTCCCAACTCTCCAGGTTCAAGGCATTCTTCCTCCAGCTAAAACATGCATGGGAAACCCAGAGTATCGTCCACCGTGTGATTGGGAAACGATTTAAAATGCATCTCAGTTTTCGTATCCTGGTCCTCGGGTTCACCATTCCAGATGCTTTACTAACACTCTCCCCGCTTGGAGAGTCAGTGCCTTTAACCTCCTGTTTCGCACAGCTTGCAATTTCTGTGCAAGATGAACAGGAATAGGGAGAACCAATGAGAGACTAGCTATAGGTGTCTGCACGGGCAAATGTAACGCTCATTGCCCACCAGGAAGAGGAATTAACCAAAGGCTCAGTGTGCCCTGCTGGAAACAGATTAGGGCCTGAAGCAATCCTGCGGTTTTGTGCCCAGCTCACAAGAAAGCGAGTTGAAGAAAGGAGCTCAGGGGCACTGTAATTCACAAACCTGCAGAGTTATAAATGACAGCTATCCTCCAAAAATATATTGAAGTAAGCCTGCGAAGGGGACTTGAAAGCGGGGCTGAATTTCAGGAAAACGATTGCAGGGGGTAGACTGGAATTGCCCTGAAAGCATAGGAAAAGAGGCACAACGTCGACAATGATGCACTTGGCCAAAAAGTGCGTATGCGTTTTTTCCTGAATATATTCAGGAAAAAACGCATACGCCCTTTTTGGCCAACCAAGCAAGCCTGTAAAGGAAATCTGCACTACAATGAAATCTCACTGCCCCCCCGGGCAAAAGGGCCATCTGAAAAAAGTGTAAAATCCAGAAAGGTAGGACAGGATATGGAGAACAGGGAGCCTTGTTATGCTGATTGGCAGGATGTAAATTGCGAACAGCCACCCTGGAGAAGTGTATGGTGTTTCCTGAAACACGTAAGAAACAAAGCAACACAGCCTATGGCACTTCCACTTATGGTCCTATAGCTTACGGAAATTAAAATCAAAAACAGACAGCCACCCCAATATTTGGGACGGCTGTGTTCACAAGAAACTCGTCTACAGTATCAGGTAAATATCCCAGAAAGCAAAAAATGGATAAAGAAGTTGTGGCACGTACGTACAATGCAATATCACTCAGCAATGAAATCTGTGTCATCAGGCCCGTAGCGGCATAGTGAGTGGATGCAGGTACGGTGATTCTACGTGAACTACGTCACACAGAAAAAGAAACATCATAAGATATCACTAATACACGGAATGTAAATTTGACTACACATGAACTGAATTACAAAACAGAACAGGGTCTCAAATTTAGAAAACCAACTAGTGCTTGCTTATGGGGACAGGTGCCTTGGGGTGCTGCATATAACCAGAGACTGAAATTAGCACAGATAACTTTCCATAGGCCAAATATGTAATAGAAAAGTCCTAATCCTTGCTCAACGAAATGGACTCAACACCACATATTCAACGCCTAGGAATATACCTGACTAGGAAGAATTTTAAACCCATGGATATATATGTCTCCGTAAGAGAATCAAGCGTGTGTACAGCGGCCGAAACGCAGCAGTGAAAATCCGATAAATCCCATTATCAAAATAAATTTCGAAAACAAAACACAAAGACAGTGATATCGAGAGCAATTCTTAACTAATTCACTCAGGGCATGTGATGCAACCGGGATTGACCACATCTACACCCAGAGCTGGTTGAGACATAAGGCTGGACACTTCAGGCTGATAGCATTGGTGAGTTTCGGTGAGCAAATGCAGACCCTTTGATGTCATACTCCATGGTACCCATTCCATGGGTCCCAACTCTCCAGCTTCAAGGCATTCTTCCTCCAGTTAAAACAGGCATGGGAAACCCAGAGTATCGTCCACCGTGTGATTGGGAAACGATTTAAAATGCATCTCAGTTTTCGTATCCTGGTCCTCGGGTTCACCATTCCAGATGCTTTACTAACACTCTCCCCGCTTGGTGAGTCAGTGCCTTTAACCTCCTGTTTGTCACAGCTTGCAATTTCTGTGCAAGATGAACAGGAATAGGGAGAACCAATGAGAGACTAGCTGTAGGTGTCTGCACGGGCAAATGTAACGCTCATTGCCGACCAGGAAGAGGAATTAAACAAAGGCTCAGCGTGCCCTGCTGAAAACAGATTAGGGCCTGAAGCAATCCTGCGGTTTTGTGCCCAGCTCACAAGAAAGCGAGTTGAAGAAAGGAGCTCAGGGGCACTGTAATTCAGAAACCTGCAGAGTTATAAATGACAGCTATCCTCCAAAAATATATTGAAGTAAGCCTGCGAAGGGGACTTGAAAGCGGGGCAGAATTTCAGGAAAACGATTGCAGGGGGTAGACTGGAATTGCCCTGAAAGCATAGGAAAAGAGGCAGAACGTCGACAATGATGCACTTGGCCGAAAAGGGCGTATGCGTTTTTTCCTGAATATATTCAGGAAAAAACGCATACGCCCTTTTTGGCCAACCAAGCAAGCCTGTAAAGGAAATCTGTACTACAATATATTCTCACTGCCCCCCGGGCAAAAGGGCCATCTGAAAAAAGTGTAAAATCCAGAAAGGTAGGACAGGATATGGAGAACAGGGAGCCTTGTTATGCTGATTGGCAGGATGTAAATTGCCAGCAGCCACCCTGGAGAAGTGTATGGTGTTTCCTGAAACACGTAAGAAACAAAGCAACACAGCCTATGGCATTTCCACTTATGGTCCTATAGCTTATGGAAATTAAAATCAAAAACAGACAGCCACCCCAATATTTGGGACGGCTGTGTTCACAAGAAGCTCGTCTACAGTATCAGGTAAATATCCCAGAAAGCAAAAAATGGATAAAGAAGTTGTGGCACGTACGTACAATGCAATATAACTCAGCAATGAAATCTGTGTCATCAGGCCCGTAGCGGCATAGTGAGTGGATGCAGGTACGGTGATTCTACGTGAACTACGTCACACAGAAAAAGAAACATCATAAGATATCACTAATACACGGAATGTAAACTTGACTACACATGAACTGAATTACAAAACAGAACAGGGTCTCAAATTTAGAAAACCAACTAGTGCCTGCTTATGGGGAAAGGTGCCTTTGGGTGCTGCATAAAACCAGAGACTGAAATTAGCACAGATAACTTTCCATAAGCCAAATATGTAATAGACAAGACCTACTCCTTGCTCAACGAAATGGACCCAACACCACATAATCACCGCCTAGGAATATACCTGACTAGGTAGAATCTTAAAACCCATGGATATATATGTCTCCATAAGAGAACCAAGCGTGTGTACAGCGGCCGAAACGCAGCAGTGAAAATCCGATAAATCCCATTATCAAAATAAATTTCGAAAACAAAACACAAAGACAGTGAAATAGAGAGCAATTCTTAAATAATTCACTCAGGGCATGTGATGCAACCGGGATTGACCACATCTACACCCAGAGCTGGTTGAGACATAAGGCTGGACACTTCAGGCTGATAGCATTGGTGAGTTTCGGTGAGCAAATGCAGACCCTTTGAAGTCATACTGCATGGTACCCATTCCATGGTTCCCAACTCTCCAGGTTCCAGGGATTCTTCCTCCAGCTAAAACATGCATGGGAAACCCAGAGTATCGTCCACCGTGTGATTGGGAAACGATTTAAAATGCATCTCAGTTTTCGTATCCTGGTCCTCGGGTTCACCATTCCAGATGCTTTACTAACACTCTCCCCGCTTGTAGAGTCAGTGCCTTTAACCTCCTCTTTGGCACAGCTTGCAATTTCTGTGCCAGATGAACAGGAATAGGGAGAAACAATGAGAGACTAGATGTAGGTGTCTGCACGGGCAAATGTAACGCTCATTGCCCACCAGGAAGAGGAATTAAACAAAGGCTCAGTGTGCCCTGCTGGAAACAGATTAGGGCCTGAAGCAATCCTGCGGGTTTGTGCCCAGCTCACAAGAAAGCGAGTTGAAGAAAGGAGCTCAGGGGCACAGTAATTCACAAACCTGCAGAGTTATAAATGACAGCTATCTTCCAAAAGTATACTGAAGTAAGCCTGCGTAGGGGACTTGAAAGCAGGGCAGAATTTCAGGAAAACGATTGCAGGGGGTAGACATGAATTGCCCTGAAAGCATAGGAAACGAGGCACAACGTCGACAATGATGCACTAGGCCAAAAAGGGCGTATGCGTTTTTTCCTGAATATATTCAGGAAAAAACGCATACGCCCTTTTTGGCCAACCAAGCAAGCCTGTAAAGGAAATCTGCACTACAATGAAGTCTCAATGACCCCGGGCAAGAGGGCTATCTGAAAAAAGTGTAAAATCCAGAAAGGTAGGACAGGATATTGAGAAGAGGGAGCCTTGTTATGCTGATTGGCAGGATGTAAATTGCCAACAGCCACCCTGGAGAAGTGTATGGTGTTTCCTGAAACACGTAAGAAATAAAGCAACACAGCCTATGGCAATTGCACTTATGGTCCTATTCCTTAGGGAAATTAAAATCAAAAACAGAGAGCCACCCCAAAGTTTGGGACGGCTGTGTTCCCAAGAAGCTCGTCTACAGTACCAGGTAAATATCCCAGAAAGCAAAAAATGGATAAAGAAGTTGTGGCACGTATGTGCAATGCAATATCACTCAGCAATGAAATCTGTGTCATCAGGCCCGTAGCGGCGTAGTGAATGGATGAAGGTACGGTGATTCTACGTGAACTACGTCACACAGAAATAGAAACATCATAAGATATCACTAATACACGGAATGTAAACTTGACTACACATGAACTGAATTACAAAACAGAACAGGGTCTCAAATTTAGAAAACCAACTAGTGCTTGCTTATGGGGAAAGGTGCCTTGGGGTGCTGCATAAAACCAGAGACTGAAATTAGCACAGATAACATTCCATAAGCCAAATATGTTATAGACAAGACCTACTCCTTGCTCAACGAAATGGACTCAACACCACATATTCAACGCCTAGGAATATACCTGACTAGGAAGAATCTTAAAACCCATGGATATATATGTCTCCGTAAGAGAATCAAGCGTGTGTACAGCGGCCGAAACGCAGCAGTGAAAATCCGATAAATCCCATTATCAAAATAAATTTCGAAAACAAAACACAAAGACAGTGAAATAGAGAGCAACTCTTAAATAATTCACTCAGGGCATGTGATGCAACCGGGATTGACCACATCTACACCCAGAGCTGGTTGAGACATAAGGCTGGACACTTCAGGCTGATAGCATTGGTGAGTTTCGGTGAGCAAATGTAGACCCTTTGAAGTCATACTGCATGGTACCCATTCCATGGTTCCCAACTCTCCAGGTTCAAGGCATTCTTCCTCCAGCTAAAACATGCATGGGAAACCCAGAGTATCGTCCACCGTGTGTTTGGGAAACGATTTAAAATGCATCTCAGTTTTCGTATCCTGGTCCTCGGGTTCACCATTCCAGATGCTTTACTAACACTCTCCCCACTTGGAGAGCCAGTGCCTTTAACTTCCTCTTTGGCACAGCTTGCAATTTCTGTGCAAGATGAACAGGAATAGGGAGAACCAATGAGAGACTAGCTGTAGGTGTCTGCACGGGCAAATGTAACGCTCACTGCCCACTAGGAAGAGGAATTAACCAAAGGCTCAGTGTGCCCTGCTGGAAACAGATTAGGGCCTGAAGCAATCCTGCGGTTTTGTGCCCAGCTCACAAGAAAGCGAGTTGAAGAAAGGAGCTCAGGGGCACTGTAATTCACAAACCTGCAGAGTTATAAATGACAGCTATCTTCCAAAAGTATACTGAAGTAAGCCTGCGTAGGGGACTTGAAAGCGGGGCAGAATTTCAGGAAAACGATTGCAGGGGGTAGACAGGAATTGCCCTGAAAGCATAGGAAACGAGGCACAACGTCAACAATGATGCACTTGGCCAAAAAGTGCGTATGCGTTTTTTCCTGAATATATTCATGAAAAAACGCATACGCCCTTTTTGGCCAACCAAGCAAGCCTGTAAAGGAAATCTGCACTACAATGAAGTCTCACTGCCCCCCGGGCAAGAGGGCCATCTGAAAAAAGTGTAAAATCCAGAAAGGTAGGACAGGATATGGAGAAGAGGGAGCCTTGTTATGCTGATTGGCAGGATGTAAATTGCCAACAGCCACCCTGGAGAAGTGTATGGTGTTTCCTGAAACACGTAAGAAATAAAGCAACACAGCCTATGGCAATTGCACTTATGGTCCTATTCCTTAGGGAAATTAAAATCAAAAACAGAGAGCCACCCCAAAGTTTGGGACGGCTGTGTTCCCAAGAAGCTCGTCTACAGTACCAGGTAAATATCCCAGAAAGCAAAAAATGGATAAAGAAGTTGTGGCACGTACGTGCAATGCAATATCACTCAGTAATGAAATCTGTGTCATCAGGCCCGTAGCGGCATAGTGAGTGGATGCAGGTACGGTGATTCTACGTGAACTACGTCACACAGAAAAAGAAACATCATAAGATATCACTAATACACGGAATGTAAACTTGACTACACATGAACTGAATTACAAAACAGAACAGGGTCTGAAATTTAGAAAACCAACTAGTGCTTGCTTATGGGGAAAGGTGCCTTGGGGTGCTGCATAAAACCAGAGACTGAAATTAGCACAGATAACATTCCATAAGCCAAATATGTAATAGGCAAGACCTACTCCTTGCTCAACGAAATGGACCCAACACCACATATTCAACGCCTAGGAATATACCTGACTAGGAAGAATCTTAAAACCCATGGATATATATGTCTCCGTAAGAGAATCAAGCGTGTGTACAGCGGCCGAAACGCAGCAGTGAAAATCCGATAAATCCCATTATCAAAATAAATTTCGAAAACAAAACACAAAGACAGTGAAATAGAGAGCAATTCTTAACTAATTCACTCAGGGCATGTGATGCAACCGGGATTGACCACATCTACACCCAGAGCTGGTTGAGACATAAGGCTGGACACTTCAGGCTGTTAGCATTGGTGAGTTTCGGTGAGCAAATGCAGACCCTTTGAAGTCATACTGCATGGTACCCATTCCATGGGTCCCAACTCTCCAGGTTCAAGGGATTCTTCCTCCAGCTAAAACATGCATGGGAAACCCAGAGTATCATCCACCGTGTGATTGGGAAACGATTTAAAATGCATCTCAGTTTTCGTATCCTGGTCCTCGGGTTCACCATTCCAGATGCTTTACTAACACTCTCCCCGCTTGGAGAGTCACTGCCTTTAACCTCCTCTTTGGCACAGCTTGCAATTTCTGTGCAAGATGAACAGGAATAGGGAGAACCAATGAGAGACTAGCTGTAGGTGTCTGCACGGGCAAATGTAACACTCATTGCCCACCAGGAAGAGGAATTAAATAAAGGCTCAGTGTGCCCTGCTGGAAACAGATTAGGGCCTGAAGCAATCCTGCGGTTTTGTGCCCAGCTCACAAGAAAGCGAGTTGAAGAACGGAGCTCAGAGGCACTGTAATTCACAAACCTCCAGAGTTATAAATGACAGCTATCTTCCAAAAGTATATTGAAGTAAGCCTGCGAAGGGGACTTGAAAGCAGGGCAGAATTTCAGGAAAACGATTGCAGGGGGTAGACTGGAATTGCCCTGAAAGCATAGGAAAAGAGGCACAACGTCGACAATGATGCACTTGGCCAAAAAGGGCGTATGCGTTTTTTCCTGTATATATTCAGGAAAAAATGCATACGCCCTTTTTGGCCAACCAAGCAAGCCTGTAAAGGAAATCTGCACTACAATGAAATCTCACTGCCCCCCCGGGCAAAAGGGCCATCTGAAAAAAGTGTAAAATCCAGAAAGGTAGGACAGGATATGGAGAACAGGGAGCCTTGTTATGCTGATTGGCAGGATGTAAATTGCCAGCAGCCACCCTGGAGAAGTGTATGGTGTTTCCTGAAACACGTAAAAAATAAAGCAACACAGCCTATGGCAATTGCACTTATGGTCCTATTCCTTAGGGAAATCAAAATCAAAAACAGAGAGCCACGCCAAATTTGGGACGGCTGTGTTTCCTAGAAGCTCGTCTACAGTACCAGGTAAATATCCCAGAAAGCAAAAAATGGATAAAGAAGTTGTGGCACGTACGTGCAATGCAATATCACTCAGCAATGAAATCTGTGTCATCAGGCCCGTAGCGGCATACTGAGTGGATGCAGGTACGGTGATTCTTTGTGAACTACGTCACACAGAAAAAGAAACATCATAAGATATCACTAATACACGGAATGTAAACTTGACTACACAGAACTGAATTACAAAACAGAACAGGATCTCAAATTTAGAAAACCAACTAGTGCTTGCTTATCTGGAAACGTGCCTTGGGGTGCTGCATAAAACCAGAGACTGAAATTAGCACAGATAACATTCCATAAGCCAAATATGTAATAGACAAGACCTACTCCTTGCTCAACGAAATGGACTCAACACCACATATTCAACGCCTAGGAATATACCTGACTAGGAAGAATCTTAAAACCCATGGATATATATGTCTCCGTAAGAGAATCAAGCGTGTGTACAGCGGCCGAAATGCAGCAGTGAAAATCCGATAAATCCCATTATCAAAATAAATTTCGAAAACAAAACACAAAGACAGTGAAATAGAGAGCAATTCTTAACTAATTCACTCAGGGCATGTGATGCAACCGGGATTGACCACATCTACACCCAGAGCTGGTTGAGACATAAGGCTGGACACTTCAGGCTGTTAGCATTGGTGAGTTTCGGTGAGCAAATGCAGACCCTTTGAAGTCATACTGCATGGTACCCATTCCATGGGTCCCAACTCTCCAGGTTCAAGGCATTCTTCCTCCAGCTAAAACATGCATGGGTAACCCAGAGTATCGTCCACCGTGTGATTGGGAAACGATTTAAAATGCATCTCAGTTTTCGTATCCTGGTCCTCGGGTTCACCATTCCAGATGCTTTACTAACACTCTCCCCGCTTGGAGAGTCACTGCCTTTAACCTCCTCTTTGGCACAGCTTGCAATTACTGTGCAAGATGAACAGGAATAGGGAGAACCAATGAGAGACTAGCTGTAGGTGTCTGCACGGGCAAATGTAACGCTCATTGCCCACCAGGAAGAGGAATTAAATAAAGGCTCAGTGTGCCCTGCTGGAAACAGATTAGTGCCTGAAGCAATCCTGCGGTTTTGTGCCCAGCTCACAAGAAAGAGAGTTGAAGAACGGAGCTCAGAGGCACTGTAATTCACAAACCTGCAGAGTTATAAATGACAGCTATCTTCCAAAAGTATATTGAAGTAAGCCTGCGAAGGGGACTTGAAAGCGGGGCAGAATTTCAGGAAAACGATTGCAGGGGGTAGACTGGAATTGCCCTGAAAGCATAGGAAAAGAGGCACAACGTCGACAATGATGCACTTGGCCAAAAAGGGCGTATGCGTTTTTTCCTGAATATATTCAGGAAAAAACGCATACGCCCTTTTTGGCCAAAGAAGCAAGCCTGTAAAGGAAATCTGCACTACAATGAAGTCTCACTGCCCCCCGGCCAAGAGGGCCATCTGAAAAAACTGTAAAATCCAGAAAGTTAGGACAGGATATGGAGAACAGGGAGGCTTGTTATGCTGATTGGCAGGATGTAAATTGTGAACAGCCACCCTGGAGAAGTGTATGGTGTTTCCTGAAACACGTAAGAAACAAAGCAACACAGCCTATGGCACTTCCACTTATGGTCCTATAGCTTACGGAAATTAAAATCAAAAACAGACAGCCACCCCAATATTTGGGACGGCTGTGTTCACAAGAAGCTCGTCTACAGTATCAGGTAAATATCCCAGAATGCAAAAAATGGATAAAGAAGTTGTGGCACGTACGTACAATGCAATATCACTCAGCAATGAAATCTGTGTCATCAGGCCCGTAGCGGCATAGTGAGTGGATGCAGGTACGGTGATTCTACCTGAACTACGTCACACAGAAAAAGAAACATCATAAGATATCACTAATACACGGAATGTAAACTTGACTACACATGAACTGAATTACAAAACAGAACAGGGTCACAAATTTAGAAAACCAACTAGTGCTTGCTTATGGGGAAAGGTGCCTTGGGGTGCTGCATAAAACCAGAGACTGAAATTAGCACAGATAACTTTCCATAAGCCAAATATGTAATAGACAAGACCTACTCCTTGCTCAACGAAATGGACTCAACACCACATATTCAACGCCTAGGAATATACCTGACTAGGAAGAATCTTAAAACCCATGGATTTATATGTCTCCGTAAGAGAATCAAGCGTGTGTACAGCGGCATAAACGCAGCAGTGAAAATCCGATAACTCCCATTATCAAAATAAATTTCAAAAACAAAACACAAAGACAGTGAAATAGAGAGCAATTCTTAAATAATTCACTCAGGGCATGTGATGCAACCAGGATTGACCACATCTACACCCAAAGCTGGTTGAATCATAAGGCTGGACACTTCAGGCTGATAGCATTGGTGAGTTTCGGTGAGCAAATGCAGACCCTTTGAAATCATACTGCATGGTACCCATTCCATGGGTCCCAACTCTCCAGGTTCAAGGGATTCTTCCTCCAGCTAAAACATGCATGGGAAACACAGAGTATCGTCCACCGTGTGATTGGGAAACGATTTAAAATGCATCTCAATTTTCGTATCCTGGTCCTCGGGTTCACCATTCCAGATGCTTTACTAACACTCTCCCCGCTTGGAGAGTCAGTGCCTTTAACCTCCTCTTTGGCACAGCTTGCAATTTCTGTGCAAGATGAACAGGAATAGGGAGAACCAATGAGAGACTAGCTGTAGGTGTCTGCACGGGCAAATGTAACGCTCATTTCCGACCAGGAAGAGGAATTAAACAAAGGCTCAGCATGCCCTGCTGAAAACAGATTAGGGCCTGAAGCAATCCTGCGGTGTTGTGCCCAGCTCACAAGAAAGCGAGTTGAAGAAAGGAGCTCAGGGGCCCTGTAATTCACAAACCTGCAGAGTTATAAATGACAGCTATCCTCCAAAAATATATTGAAGTAAGCCTGCGAAGGGGACTTGAAAGCGGGGCAGAATTTCAGGAAAACGATTGCAGGGGGTAGACTGGAATTGCCCTGAAAGCATAGGAAAAGAGGCACAACGTCGACAATGATGCACTTGGCCAAAAAGTTCGTATGCGTTTTTTCCTGAATATATTCAGGAAAAAACGCATACGCCCCTTTTGGAAAACCAAGCAAGCCTGTAAAGGAAATCTGCACTACAATGAAGTCTCACTGCCCCCCCCACGGGGCAAAAGGGCCATCTGAAAAAAGTGTAAAATCCAGAAAGGTAGGACAGGATATGGACAACAGGGAGCCTTGTTATGCTGATTGGCAGGATGTAAATTGCCAGCAGCCAACCTGGAGAAGTGTATGGTGTTTCCTGAAACACGTAAGAAAAAAAGCAACACATCCTATGGCACTTCCACTTATGGTCCTATAGCTTACCGAAATTAAAATCAAAAACAGACAGCCACCCCAATATTTGGGACGGCTGTGTTCACAAGAAGCTCGTCTACAGTATCAGGTAAATATCCCAGAAAGCAAAAAATGGATAAAGAAGTTGTGGCACGTACGTACAATGCAATATCACTCAGCAATGAAACTGTGTCATCAGGCCCGTAGCGGCATAGTGAGTGGATGCAGGTACAGTGATTATACGTGAACAACGTCACACAGAAAAAGAAACATTATAAGATATCACTAATACAAGGAATGTAAACTTGACTACACATGAACTGAATTACAAAACAGAACAGGGTCTCAAATTTAGAAAACCAACTAGTGCTTGCTTATGGGGAAAGGTGCCTTGGGGTGCTGCATAAAACCAGAGACTGAAATTAGCACAGATAACTTTCCATAAGCCAAATATGTAATAGACAAGACCTACTCCTTGCTCAACGAAATGGACCCAAAACCACATATTCAACGCCTAGGAATATACCTGACTAGGAAGAATCTTAAAACCCATGGATATATATGTCTCCGTAAGAGAATCAAGCGTATGTACTGTGGCCGAAACGCAGCAGTGAAAATCCGATAAATCCCATTATCAAAATAAATTTCGAAAACAAAACACAAAGACAGTGAAATAGAGAGCAATTCTTAAATAATTCACTCAGGGCATGTGATGCAACCGGGATTGACCACATCTACACCCAGAGCTGGTTGAGACATAAGGCTGGACACTTCAGGCTGATAGCATTGGTGAGTTTCGGTGAGCAAATGCAGACCCTTTGAAGTCATACTGCATGGTACCCATTCCATGGGTCCCAACTCTCCAGGTTCAAGGGATTCTTCCTCCAGGTAAAACATGCATGGGAATCCCAGAGTATCGTCCACCGTGTGATTGGGAAACGATTTAAAATGCATCTCAGTTTTCGTATCCTGGTCCTCGGTTTCACCATTCCAGATGCTTTACTAACACTCTCCCCGCTTAGAGAGTCAGTGCCTTTAACCTCCTCTTTGGCACAGCTTGCAATTTCTGTGCAAGATGAACAGGAATAGGGAGAACCAATGAGAGACTAGCTGTAGGTGTCTGCACGGGCAAATGTAACGCTCATTAACCACCAGGAAGAGGAATTAAACAAAGGCTCAGTGTGCCCTGCTGGAAACAGATTAGGGCCTGAAGCAATCCTGCTGTTTTGTGCACAGCTCACAAGAAAGTGAGTTGAAGAAAGGAGCTCAGGGTCACTGTAATTCTCAAACCTGCAGAGTTATAAATGACAGCTATATTCCAAATGTATATTGAAGTAAGCCTGCGTAGGGGACTTGAAAGCGGGGCAGAATTTCAGGAAAACGATTGCAGGGGGTAGACAGGAATTGCCCTGAAAGCATAGGAAAAGAGGCACAACGTCGACAATGATGCACTAGGCCAAAAAGGGCGTATGCGTTTTTTCCTGAATATATTCAGGAAAAAACGCATGCGCCCTTTTTGGCCAACCAAGCAAGCCTGTAATGGAAATCTGCACTACAATGAAGTCTCATTGCCCCCCGGGCAAGAGAGCCATCTGAAAAAAGTGTAAAATCCAGAAAGGTAGGACAGGATATGGAGAACAGGGAGCCTTGTTATGCTGATTGGCAGGATGTAAATTGCCAACAGCCACCCTGGAGAAGTGTATGGTGTTTCCTGAAACACGTAAGAAATAAAGCAACACAGCCTGTGGCAATTGCACTTATGGTCCTATTCCTTAGGCAAATTAAAATCAAAAACAGAGAGCCACCCCAAAGTTTGGGACGGCTGTGTTCCCAAGAAGCTCGTCTACAGTATCAGGTAAATATCCCAGAAAGCAAAAAATGGATAAAGAAGTTGTGGCACGTACGTGCAATGCAATATCACTCAGCAATGAAATCTGTGTCATCAGGCCCGTAGCGGCATACTGAGTGGATGCAGGTACGGTGATTCTACGTGAACTACGTCACACAGCAAAAGAAACATCATAAGATATCACTAATACACGGAATGTAAACTTGACTACACATGAACTGAATTACAAAACAGAACAGGATCTCAAATTTAGAAAACCAACTAGTGCTTGCTTATCTGGAAAGGTGCCTAGGGGTGCTGCATAAAACCAGAGACTGAAATTAGCACAGATAACATTCCATAAGCCAAATATGTAATAGACAAGACCTACTCCTTGCTCAACGAAATGGACTCAACACCACATATTCAACGCCTAGGAATATACCTGACTAGGAAGAATCTTAAAACCCATGGATATATATGTCTCCGTAAGAGAATCAAGCGTGTGTACAGCGGCCGAAACGCAGCAGTGAAAATCCGATAAATCCAATTATCAAAATAAATTTCGAAAACAAAACACAAAGACAGTGAAATAGAGAGCAATTCTTAACTAATTCACTCAGGGCATGTGATGCAACCGGGATTGACCACATCTACACCCAGAGCTGGTTGAGACATAAGGCTGGACACTTCAGGCTGTTAGCATTGGTGAGTTTCGGTGAGCAAATGCAGACCCTTTGAAGTCATACTGCATGGTACCCATTCCATGGGTCCCAACTCTCCAGGTTCAAGGCATTCTTCCTCCAGCTAAAACATGCCTGGGTAACCCAGAGTATCGTCCACCGTGTGATTGGGAAACGATTTAAAATGCATCTCAGTTTTCGTATCCTGGTCCTCGGGTTCAACATTCCAGATGCTTTACTAACACTCTCCCCGCTTGGAGAGTCACTGCCTTTAACCTCCTCTTTGGCACAGCTTGCAATTTCTGTGCAAGATGAACAGGAATAGGGAGAACCAATGAGAGACTAGCTGTAGGTGTCTGCACGGGCAAATGTAACGCTCATTGCCCACCAGGAAGAGGAATTAAATAAAGGCTCAGTGTGCCCTGTTGGAAACAGATTAGTGCCTGAAGCAATCCTGCGGTTTTGTGCCCAGCTCACAAGAAAGCGAGTTGAAGAACGGAGCTCAGAGGCACTGTAATTCACAAACCTGCAGAGTTATAAATGACAGCTATCTTCCAAATGTATATTGAAGTAAGCCTGCGAAGGGGACTTGAAAGCGGGGCAGAATTTCAGGAAAACGATTGCAGGGGGTAGACTGGAATTGCCCTGAAAGCATAGGAAAAGAGGCACAACGTCGACAATGATGCACTTGGCCAAAAAGGGCGTATGCGTTTTTTCCTGAATATATTCAGGAAAAAACGCATACGCCCTTTTTGGCCAACCAAGCAAGCCTGTAAAGGAAATCTGCACTACAATGAAATCTCACTGCCCCCCGGCAAAAGGGCCATCTGAAAAAAGTGTAAAATCCAGAAAGGTAGGACAGGATATGGAGAACAGGGAGCCTTGTTATGCTGATTGGCAGGATGTAAATTGTGAACAGCCACCCTAGAGAAGTGTATGGTGTTTCCTGAAACACGTAAGAAATAAAGCAACACAGCCTATGGCAATTGCACTTTTGGTCCTATTCCTTAGGGAAATTAAAATCAAAAACAGAGAGCCACCCCAAAGTTTGGGACAGTTGTGTTCCCAAGAAGCTCGTCTACAGTACCAGGTAAATATCCCAGAAAGCAAAAAATGGATAAAGAAGTTGTGGCACGTACGTGCAATGCAGTATCACTCAGCAATAAAATCTGTGTCATCAGGCACATAGCGGCATAGTGAGTGGATGCAGGTACGGTGATTCTACGTGAACTACGTCACACAGAAAAAGAAACATCATAAGATATCACTAATACACGGAATGTAAACTTGACTACATATGAACTGAATTACAAAACAGAACAGGGTCTCAAATTTAGAAAACCAACTAGTGCTTGCTTATGGGGAAAGGTGCCTTGGGCTGTTGCATAAAACCAGAGACTGAAATTAGCACAGATAACTTTCGATAAGCCAAATATGTAATAGACAAGACATACTCCTTGCTCAACGAAATGGACCCAACACCACATATTCAACGCCTAGGAATATACCTGACTAGGAAGAATCTTAAAACCCATGGATATATAGGTCTCCGTAAGAGAATCAAGTGTGTGTACAGCGGCCGAAACGCAGCAGTGAAAATTCTATAAATCCCATTATCAAAATAACTTTCGAAAACAAAACACAAAGACAGTGAAATAGAGAGCAATTCTTAAATAATTCACTCAGGGCATGTGATGCAACCGGGATTGACCACATCTACACCCAGAGCTGGTTGAGACATAAGCCTGGACACTTCAGGCTGATAGCATTGGTGAGTTTCGGTGAGCAAATGCAGACCGTTTGAAGTCGTACGGCATGGTACCCATTCCATGGGTCCCAACTCTCCAGGTTCAAGGCATTCTTCCTCCAGCTAAAACATGCATGGTAAATCCAGAGTATCATCCACCGTGTGATTGGGAAACGATTTAAAAGGCAACTCAGTTTTCGTATCCTGGTCCTCGGTTTCACCATTCCAGATGATTTACTAACACTCTCCCCGCTTGGAGAGTCAGTGCCTTTAACCTCCTC
Organism: Phocoena phocoena; assembly: GCF_963924675.1. Classification (NCBI taxonomy): domain Eukaryota; kingdom Metazoa; phylum Chordata; class Mammalia; order Artiodactyla; family Phocoenidae; genus Phocoena; species Phocoena phocoena. The sequence goes on from NW_027077448.1 coordinate 387,687, forward strand.
TTTGGCACAGCTTGCAATTTCTGTGCAAGATGAACAGGAATAGGGAGAACCAATGAAAGACTAGCTGTAGGTTTCTGCACGGGCAAATGTAACACTCATTGCCCACCAGGTAGAGGAATTAAACAAAGGCTCAGCATGCCCTGCTGGAAACAGATTAGGGCCTGAAGGAAACCTGCGGGTTTGTGCCCAGCTCACAAGAAAGCGAGTTGAAGAAAGGAGCTCAGGGGCACTGTAATTCACAAACCTGCAGAGTTATAAACGACAGCTATCCTCCAAAAATATATTGAAGTAAGCCTGTGATGGGACTTGAAAGCGGGGCAGAATTTCAGGAAAACGATTGCAGGGGTAGACTGGAATTGCCCTGAAAGCATAGGAAAAGAGGCAGAACGTCGACAATGATGCACTTGGCCAAAAAGGGCGTATGCGTTTTTTCCTGAATATATTCAGGAAAAAACGCATACGCCCTTTTTGGCCAACCAAGCAAGCCTGTAAAGGAAATCTGCACCACAACGAAGTCTCACTGCCCGCCGGGCAAAAGGGCCATCGGAAAAAAGTGTAAAATCCAGAAAGGTAGGACAGGATATGGAGAACAGGGAGCCTTGTTATGCTGATTGGCAGGATGTAAATTGCCAGCAGCCATCCTGGAGAAGTGTATGGTGTTTCCTGAAACACGTAAGAAACAAAGCAACACAGCCTATGGCACTTCCACTTATGGTCCTATAGCTTACGGAAATTAAAATCAAAAACAGACAGCCACCCCAATATTTGGGACGGCTGTGTTCACAAGAAGCTCGTCTACAGTATCAGGTAAATATCCCAGAAAGCAAACAATGGATAAAGAAGTTGTGGCACGTACGTACAATGCAATATCACTCAGCAATGAAATCTGTGTCATCAGGCCCGTAGCGGCATAGTGAGTGGATGCAGGTACGGTGTTTCTACGTAAACTACGTCACACAGAAAAAGAAACATCATAAGATATCACTAATACACGGAATATAAACTTGACTACACATGAACTGAATTACAAAACAGAACAGGGTCTCAAATTTAGAAAACCAACTAGTGCTTGCTTATGGGGAAAGGTGCCTTTGGGTGCTGCATAAAACCAGAGACTGAAATTAGCACAGATAACTTTCCATAAGCCAAATATGTAATAGACAAGACCTACTCCTTGCTCAACGAAATGGACCCAACACCACATATTCAACGCCTAGGAATATACCTGACTAGGAAAAATCTTAAAACCCATGGATATATATGTCTCCATAAGAGAATCAAGCGTGGGTACAGCAGCCGATACGCAGCAGTGAAAATCCGATAAATCCCATTATCAAAATAAATTTCGAAAACAAAACACAAAGACAGTGAAATAGAGAGCAATTCTTAAATAATTCACTCAGGGCATGTGATGCAACCGGGATTGACCACATCTACACCCAGAGCTGGTTGAGACATAGGGCTGGACACTTCAGGCTGATAGCATTGTTGAGTTTCGGTGAGCAAATGCAGACCCTTTGAAGTCATACTGCATGGTACCTATTCCATGGGTCCCAACTCTTCAGGTTCAAGGGATTCTTCCTCCAGCTAAAACATGCATGGGAATCCCACAGTATGGTCCACCGTGTGATTGGGAAACGATTTAAAATGCATCTCAGGTTTCGTATCCTGGTCCTCGGGTTCACCATTCCAGATGCTTTACTAACACTCTCCCTGATTGGAGAGTCAGTGCCTTTAACCTCCTGTTTGGCACAGCTTGCAATTTCTGTGCAAGATGAACAGGAATAGGGAGAACCAATGAGAGACTAGCTGTAGGTGTGTGCACGGGCAAATGTAACGCTCATTGCCGACCAGGAAGAGGAATTAAACAAAGGCTCAGTGTGCCCTGCCGGAAACAGATTAGGGCCTGAAGCAATCCTGCGGTTTTGTGCCCAGCTCACAAGAAAGCGAGTTGAAGAAAGGAGATCAGGGGCACTGTAATTCACAAACCTGCAGAGTTATAAATAACAGCATTCCTCCAAAAATATATTGCAGTAAGCCTGCAAAGGGGACTTGAAAGAGGGGCAGAATTTCAGGAAAACAATTGCAGGGGGTAGACTGGAATTGCCCTGAAAGCATAGGAAAAGAGGCACAACGTCGACAATGATGCACTTGGCCAAAAAGTGCGTATGCGTTTTTTCCTGAATATATTCAGGAAAAAACGCATACGCTCTTTTTGGCCAACCAAGCAAGCCTGTAAAGGAAATCTGCACGACAATGAAGTCTCACTGCCCCCCGGGCAAAAGGGCCATCTGAAAAAAGTGTAAAATCCAGAAATGTAGGACAGAATATGGAGAACAGGGAGCCTTGTTATGCTGATTGGCAGGATGTAAATTGCCGGCAGCCACCCTGGAGAAGTGTATGGTGTTTCCTGAAACACGTAAGAAACAAAGCAACACAGCCTATGGCACTTCCACTTATGGTCCTATAGCTTACGGAAATTAAAATCAAAAACAGACAGCCACCCCAATATTTGGGACGGCTGTGTTCACAAGAAGCTCGTCTACAGTATCAGGTAAATATCCCAGAAAGCAAAAAATGGATAAAGAAGTTGTGGCACGTACGTACAATGCAATATCACTCAGCAATGAAATCTGTGTCATCAGGCCCGTAGCGGCATAGTGAGTGGATGCAGGTACGGTGATTCTACGTGAACTACGATACACAGAAAAAGAAACATCATAAGATATCACTAATACATGGAATGTAAACTTGACTACACATGAACTGAATTACAAAACAGAACAGGGTCTCAAATTTAGAAAACCAACTAGTGCTTGCTTATGGGAATAGTTGCCTTGGGGTGCTGCATAAAACCAGAGACTGAAATTACCACAGATAACTTTCCAGAAGCCAAATATGTAATAGACAAGACCTACTCCTTGCTCAACGAAATGGACCCAACACCACATATTCAATGCCTAGGAATATACCTGACTAGGAAGAATCTTAAAACCCATGGATATATATGTCTCCGTAAGAGAATCAAGCGTGTGTACAGCGGCCAAAACGCAGCAGTGAAAATCCGATAAATCCCATTATCAAAATAAATTTCGAAAACAAAACACAAAGACAGTGAAATAGAGAGCAATTCTTAAATAATTCACTCAGGGCATGTGATGCAACCGGGATTGACCACATCTACACCCAGAGCTGGTTGAGACATAAGGCTGGACACTTCAGGCTGATAGCATTGGTGAGTTTCGGTGAGCAAATGCAGACCCTTTGAAGTCATACTGCATGGTACCCATTCCATGGGTCCCAACTCTCCAGGTTCAAGGGATTCTTCCTCCAGCTAAAACATGCATGGGAAACCCAGAGTATCGTCCACCGTGTGATTGGGAAACGATTTAAAATGCATCTCAGTTTTCGTATCCTGGTTCTCGGGTTCACCATTCCAGATGCTTTACTAACACTCTCCCCGCTTGGAGAGTCAGTGCGTTTAACCTCCTGTTTGGCACAGCTTGCAATTTATGTGCAAGATGAACAGCAATAGGGAGAACAAAATGAGAGACTAGCTGTAGGTGTCTGCACGGGCAAATGTAACGCTCATTGCTCACCAGGAAGAGGAATTAAACAAAGGCTCAGCATGCCCTGCTGAAAACAGATTAGGGCCTGAAGCAATCCTGCGGTTTTGTGCCCAGCTCACAAGAAAGCGAGTTGAAGAAAGGAGCTCAGGGGCACTGTAATTCACAAACCTGCAGAGTTATAAATGACAGTTATCCTCCAAAAATATATTGAAGTAAGCCTGCGAAGGGGACTTGAAAGCGGGGCAGAATTTCAGGAAAACGATTGCAGGGGGTAGACTGGAATTGCCCTGAAAGCATAGGAAAAGAGGCAGAACGTTGACAATGATGCACTTGGCCAAAAACGGCGTATGCGTTTTTTCCTGAATATATTCAGGAAAAAACGCATACGCACTTTTTGGCCAACCAAGCAAGCCTGTAAAGGAAATCTGCACTACAATGAAGTCTCACTGCCCCCCGGGCAAAAAGGCCATGTGAAAAAAGTGTAAAATCCAGAAATGTAGGACAGGATATGGAGAACAGGGAGCCTTGTTATGCTGATTGGCAGGATTTAAATTACCAGCAGCCACCCTGGAGAAGTGTATGGTGTTTCCTGAAACACGTAAGAAACAAAGGAACACAGCCTATGGCAATTGCACTTATGGTCCTATTCCTTAGGGAAATTAAAATCAAAAACAGAGAGCCACCCCAAAGTTTGGGACGGCTGTGTTCCCAAGACGCTCGTCTCCAGTACCAGGTAAATATTCCAGAAAGCAAAAAATGGATAAAGAAGTTGTGGCACGTACGTGCAATGCAGTATCACTCAGCAATGAAATCTGTGTCATCAGGCCCGTAGCGGCATAGTGAATGGATGCATGTACGGTTATTCTACGTGAACTACGTCACACAGAAAAAGAAACATCATAAGATATCACTAATACACGGAATGTAAACTTGACTACACATGAACTGAATTACAAAACAGAACAGGGTCTCAAATTTAGAAAACCAACTAGTGCTTGCTTATGGGGAAAGGTGCCATGGGGTGCTGTATAAAACCAGAGACTGAAATTAGCACAGATAACATTCCATAAGCCAAATATGTAATAGACAAGACCTACTCCTTGCTCAACTAAATGGACTCAACACCACATATTCAACGCCTAGGAATATACCTGACTAGGAAGAATATTAAAACCCATGGATATATATGTCTCCGTAAGAGAATCAAGCGTGTGTACAGCGGCCGAAACGCAGCAGTGAAAATCCGATAAATCCCATTATCAAAATAAATTTCGAAAACAAAACACAAAGACAGTGAAATAGAGAGCAATTCTTAAATAATTCACTCAGCGCATGTGATGCAACCGGGATGGACCACATCTACACCCAGAGCTGGTTGACACATAAGGCTGGACACTTCAGGCTGATAGCATTGGTGAGTTTCGGTGAGCAAATGCAGACCCTTTGAAGTCATACTGCATGTTACCTATTCCATGGGTCCCAACTCTTCAGGATCAAGTGATTCTTCCTCCAGCTAAAACATGCATGGTAAACCCAGAGTATCGTCCACCGTGTGATTGGGAAACGATTTAAAATGCATCTCAGTTTTCGTATCCTGGTCCTCGGGTTCACCATTCCAGATGCTTTACTAACACTCTCCCCGCTTGGAGAGTCAGTGCCATTAACCTCCTGTTTGGTACAGCTTGCAATTTCTGTGCAAGATGAACAGGAATAGGGAGAACCAATGAGAGACTAGCTGTAGGTGTCTGCACGGGCAAATGTAACGCTCATTGCCCACCAGGAAGAGGAATTAAACAAAGGCTCAGCGTGCCCTGCTGAAAACAGATTAGGGCCTGAAGCAATCCTGCGGTTTTGTGCCCAGCTCACAAGAAAGCGAGTTGAAGAAAGGAGCTCATGGGCACTGTATTTCACAAACCTGCAGAGTTATAAATGACAGTTATCCTCCAAAAATATATTGAAGTAAGCCTGCGAAGGGGACTTGAAAGTGGGGCAGAATTTCAGGAAAACGATTGCAGGGGGTAGACTGGAATTGCCCTGAAAGCATAGGAAAAGAGGCAGAACGTCGACAATGATGCACTTGGCCAAAAGGGGCGTATGCGTTTTTTCCTGAATATATTCAGGAAAAAACGCATACGCACTTTTTGGCCAACCAAGCAAGCCTGTAAAGGAAATCTGCACCACAATGAAGTCTCACTGCCCCCCGGGCAAAAGGGCCATCTGAAAAAAGTGTAAAATCCAGAAATGTAGGACAGGATATGGAGAACAGGGAGCCTTGTCATGCTGATTGGCAGGATGTAAATTGCCAGCAGCCACCCTGGAGAAGTGTATGGTGTTTCCTGAAACACGTAAGAAACAGAGCAACACAGCCTATGGCACTTCCACTTATGGTCCTATATCTTACAAAAATTAAAATCAAAAACAGACAGCCACCCCAATATTTGGGACGGCTGTGTTCACAAGAAGCTCGTCTACAGTATCAGGTAAATATCCCAGAAAGCAAAAAATGGATAAAGAAGTTGTGGCACGTACGTACAATGCAATATCACTCAGCAATGAAATCTGTGTCATCAGGCCCGTAGCGGCATAGTGAGTGGATGCAGGTACAGTGATTCTACGTGAACTACGTCACACAGAAAAAGAAACATCATAAGATATCACTAATACACGGAATGTAAACTTGACTACACATGAACTGAATTACAAAACAGAACAGGGTCTCAAATTTAGAAAACCAACTAGTGCTTGCTTATGGGGAAAGGTGCCTTGGGGTGCTGCATAAAACCAGAGACTGAAATTAGCACAGATAACTTTCTATAAGCCAAATATGTAATAGACAAGACCTACTCCTTGCTCAACGAAATGGACCCAACACCACATATTCAACGCCTAGGAATATACCTGACTAGGAAGAATCTTAAAACCCATGGATATATATGTCTCCGAAAGAGAATCAAGCGTGTGTACAGCGGCCGAAACGCAGCAGTGAAAATCCGATAAATCCCATTATCAAAATAAATTTCGAAAACAAAACACAAAGACAGTGAAATAGAGAGCAATTCTTAAATAATTCACTCAGGGCATGTGATGCAACCGGGATTGACCACATCTACACCCAGAGCTGGTTGAGACATAAGGCTGGACACTTCAGGCTGATAGCATTGGTGAGTCTCGGTGAGCAAATGCAGACCCTTTGAAGTCATACTGCATGGTACCCATTCCATGGGTCCCAACTCTCCAGGTTCAAGGCATTCTTCCTCCAGCTTAAACATGCATGGGAAACCCAGAGTATCGTCCACCGTGTGATTGGGAAACTATTTAAAATGCATCTCAGTTTTCGTATCCTGGTCCTCGGGTTCACCATTCCAGATGCTTTACTAACACTCTCCCCGCTTGGAGAGTCAGTGCCTTTAACCTCCTGTTTGGCACAGCTTGCAATTTCTGTGCAAGATGAACAGGAATAGGGAGAACCAATGAGAGACTAGCTGTAGGTGTCTGCACGGGCAAATGTAACGCTCATTGCCGACCAGGAAGAGGAATTAAACAAAGGCTCAGTGTGCCCTGCGGGAAACAGATTAGGGCCTGAAGCAATCCTGCGGTTTTGTGCCCAGCTCACAAGAAAGCGTGTTGAAGAAAGGAGCTCAGGGGCACTGTAATTCACAAACCTGCAGAGTTATAAATAACAGCTATCCTCCAAAAATATATTGCAGTAAGCCTTCGAAGGGGACTGGAAAGCGGGGCAGAATTTCAGGAAAACGATTGCAGGGGGTAGACTGGAATTGCCTTGAAAGCATAGGAAAAGAGGCAGAACGTCGACAATGATGCACTTGGCCAAAAAGTGCGTATGCGTTTTTTCCTGAATATATTCAGGAAAAAATGCATACGCACTTTTTGGCCAACCAAGCAAGCCTGTAAAGAAATCTGCACTACAATGAAGTCTCACTGCCCCCCGGGCAAAAGGGCCATCTGAAAAAAGTGTAAAATCCAGAAAGGTAGGACAGGATATGGAGAACAGTGAGCCTTGTTATGCCGATTGGCAGGATGTAAATTGCCAACAGCCAACCTGGAGAAGTGTATGGTGTTTCCTGAAACACGTAAGAAATAAAGCAACACAGCCTATGGCATTTGCACTTATGGTCCTATAGCTTAGGGAAATTAAAATCAAAAACAGACAGCCACCCCAATGTTTGGGACGGCTGTGTTCACAGGAAGCTCGTCTACAGTACCAGGTAAATATCGCAGAAAGCAAAAAATGGATAAAGAAGTTGTGTCACGTACGTGCAATGCACTATCACTCAGCAATGAAATCTGTGTCATCAGGCCCGTAGCGGTTAGTGAGTTGATGCATGTACGGTGATTCTACGTGAACTACGTCACACAGAAATAGAAACATCATAAGATATCACTGATACACGGAATGTAAACTTGACTACACATGAACTGAATTACAAAACAGAACAGGGTCTCAAATTTAGAAAACCAACTAGTGCTTGCTTATGGGGAAAGGTGCGTTGGGGTGCTGCAAAAAACCAGAGACTGAAATTAGCACAGATAACTTTCCATGAGCCAAATATGTAATAGACAAGACCTACTACTTGCTCAACGAAATGGACCCAACACCACATATTCAACGCCTAGGAATATACCTGACTAGGAAGAATCTTAAAACCCATGGATATATATGTCTCCGTAAGAGAATCAAGCCTGTGTACAGCGGCCGAAACACAGCAGTGAAAATCCGATAAATCCCATTATCAAAATAAATTTCGAAAACAAAACACAAAGACAGTGAAATAGAAAGCAATTCTTAAATAATTCACTCAGGGCATGTGATGCAACCGGGATTGAGCACATCTACACACAGAGCTGGTTGAGACATAAGGCTGGATACTTCAGGCTGATAGCATTGGTGAGTTTCGGTGAGCAAATGCAGACCCTTTGAAGTCATACTTCATGGTACCCATTCCATGGGTCCCAACCCTCCAGGTTCAAGGCATTCTTCCTCTAGCTAAAACATGCATGGGAAACCCAGAGTATCGTCCACCGTTTGATTGGGAAACGATTTAAAATGCATCTCAGTTTTCGTATCCTGGTCCTCGGGTTCACCATTCCAGATGCTTTACTAACACTCTCCCCGCTTGGAGAGTCAGTGCCTTTAACCTCCTGTTTGGCACAGCTTGCAATTTCTGTGCAAGATGAACAGGAATAGGGAGAACCAATGAGAGACTAGCTGTAGGTGTCTGCACGGGCAAATGTGACGCTCATTGCCCACCAGGAAGAGGAATTAAACAAAGGCTCAGTGTGCCCTGCTGGAAACAGATTAGGGCCTGAAGCAATCCTGCGGTTTTGTGCCCAGCTCACAAGAAAGCGAGTTGAAGAAAGCAGCTCAGGGGCACTGTAATGCACAAACCTGCAGAGTTATAAATGACAGCTATCTTCCAAAAGTACATTGAAGTAAGCCTGCGAAGGGGAATTGAAAGTGGGGCAGAATTTCAGGAAAACGATTGCAGGGGGTAGACTGGAATTGCCCTGAAAGCATAGGAAAAGAGGCACAACGTCGACAATGATGCACTTGGCCAAAAAGGGCGTATGCGTTTTTTCCTGAATATATTCAGGAAAAAACGCATACGCCCTTTTTGGCCAACCAAGCAAGCCTGTAAAGGAAATCTGCACTACAATGAAGTCTCAATGCCCCCCGGGCAAGAGGGCCATCTGAAAAAAGTGTAAAATCCAGAAAGGTAGGACAGGATATGGAGAACAGGTAGCCTTGTTTTGCTGATTGGCAGGATGTAAATTGCCAACAGCCACCCTGGAGAAGTGTATGGTGTTTCCTGAAACACGTAAGAAACAAAGCAACACAGCCTATGGCACTTGCACTTATGGTCCTATAGCTTAGGGAAATTAAAATCAAAAACAGACAGCCACACCAATGTTTGGGACGCCTGTGTTCACAAGAAGCTCCTCTACAGTACCAGGTAAATAACCCAGAAAACAAAAAATGGATAAAGAAGTTGTGGCACGTACGTGCAATGCAATATCGCTCAGCAATGAAATGTGTGTCATCAGGCCCGTAGAGGCATAGTGAGTGGATGCAGGTACGGTGATTCTACGTGAACTACGTCACACAGAAAAAGAAACATCATAAGATATCACTAAAACACGGAATGTAAACTTGACTACACATGAACTGAATTAAAAAACAGAACAGGGTCTCAAATTTTGAAAACCAACTAGTGCTTGCTTATGGGGAAATGTGCGTTGGGATGCTGCATAAAACCAGAGACTGAAATTAGCACAGATAACTTTCCATAAGCCAAATATGTAATAGACAAGACCTACTCCTTGCTCAACGAAATGGACTCAACACCACATATTCAACGCCTAGGAATATACCTGACTAGGAAGAATCTTAAAACCCATGGATTTATATGTCTCCGTAAGAGAATCAAGCGTGTGTACAGCGGCATAAACGCAGCAGTGAATATCCGATAAATCCCATTATCAAAATAAATTTCAAAAACAAAACACAAAGACAGTGAAATAGAGAGCAATTCTTAAACAATTCACTCAGGGCATGTGATGCAACCGGGATTGACCACATCTACACCCACAGCTGGTTGAGACATAAGGCTGGACACTTCAGGCTGAAAGCATTGGTGAGTTTTGGTGAGCAAATGCAGACCCTTTGAAGTCATACTGCATGGTACCCATTCCATGGGTCCCAACTCTCCAGGTTCAAGGGATTCTTCCTCCAGCTAAAACATGCATGGGAAACCCAGAGTATCGTCCACCGTGTGATTGGGAAACGATTTAAAATGCATCTCAGTTTTCGTATCCTGGTCCTCGGGTTCACCATTCCAGATGCTTTACTAACACTCTCCCCGCTTGGAGAGTCAGTGCCTTTAACCTCCTGTTTGGCACAGCTTGCAATTTCTGTGCAAGATGAACAGGAATAGGGAGAACCAATGAGAGACTAGCTGTAGGTGTCTGCACGGGCAAATGTAATGCTCATTTCCCACCAGGAAGAGGAATTAACCAAACGCTCAGCGTGCCCTGCTGGAAAGAGATTAGTGCCTGAAGCAATCCTGCTGTTTTGTGCCCAGCTCACAAGAAAGCGAGTTGAAGAAAGGAGCTCAGGGGCACTGTAATTCACAAACCTGCAGAGTTATAAATGACAGCTATCCTCCAAAAATATATTGAAGTAAGCCTGCAAAGGGGACTTGAAAGCGGGGCAGAAATTCAGGAAAACGATTGAAGGGTTAAACTGGAATTGCACTTAAAGAATAGGAACAGAGGCAGAACGTCGATAATGATGCACTTGTCCAAAAAGTGCGGATGCTTTTTTCCCTAAATATATTCAGGAAAAAACGCATACGCACTTTTTGGCCAACCAAGAAGCTTGTAAATAAACCTGCACTACAATGAAATCTCAGTGCCCCCCAGGGCAAAAGGGCCATTTAAAAAAATTGTAAAATCCAGAATCGGAGGACAGGCAATGGAAAACAGGGATCCTTATTATGCTGATGCATATGATGTAAATTGCCGACAGCCATTCTGGAGAAGTGTTATGTGTTTCCTGAAACACGTAAGAAACAAAGCAACACAGCCTATGACACTTCCACTTATGGTCCTACAGCTTAGGGAAATTGAAATCAAAAACACCCAGCCACCTCAAAGTTTGGGACCTCTCTGTTCACAAGAACCTCGTTTACAGTACCAGGTAAATATCTCAGAGAGCAAACAATGGATAAAGAAGTTGTGGTACGTACGTGCAATGGAATATCACTCAGCAATGAAATCTGTGTCATCAGGCCCGTAGTGGCATAGTGAGTGGATACAGTTATGGTGATTCTACGTGAAATAAGTCACACATAAAAAGAAACATCATAAAATATCACTAATACACAGTATGTAAACTTGACTACACATGAACTGAATTACAAAACAGAACAGTCTCAAATTTAGAAAACCAACTTGTGCTTTCTTATGGAGAAAGGTGCGTTGGAGTGCTGCATAAAACCAGAGACTGAAATTAGCACAGATACCGTTCCATAAGCCAAATATGTAATAGACAAGACCTACTCCTTGCTCAACGAAATGGACTCAACACCACATATTCAACGCCTAGGAATATACCTGACTAGGAAGAATCTTAAAACCCGTGGATATTTATGTCTCCGTAAGAGAATCAAGAGTGTGTACAGCGGCATTAACGCAGCAGTGAAAATCCGATAAATCCCAGTGTCAAAAAAAATTTCAAAAACAAAACACAATGACAGTGAAATAGAGAGCAATTCTTAAATAACTCACACAGGGCATGTGATGCAACCTGGTTTACCACATCTACACCCAGAGCTGGGTGAGAGATAAGGCTTGACCCTTTGGGCTGATAGCATTGGTGAGGTTCAGTGAGCAAATGCAGACCCTTTGATGTCATACTGCCTGGTACCCATTCCATGGTTCCCAACTCTCCAGGTTCAAGGGATTCTTCCTTCTGCTAAAATTTGCATGGGAAACCCAGAGTATGCTCCACCGTGTGACTGGGAAACCTTTTTACATGCATGTCTGTTTTCGTCCCCTGGTACTCAGGTTCACCATTCCAGACCCTTTTCTTACACTCTCCCCATTTGGAGAGTCAGTGCCTTTAACCTCCTGTTTGGCACTGTTTGCAATTTCTGCGCAAGATGAACAGGAATAAGGAGAACCAATGGGAGACTATCTGTAGGTGTGTGCACGGGCAAATATTTTTTTTAACATCTTTATTGGGGTATAATTGCTTTACAATGGTGTGTTAGTTTTTGCTTTATAACAAAGTGAATCAGCTATACATATACATATGCTCCCTGTGTCTTCCCTCTTGTGTCTCCCTCCCTCCCTCTCTCCCCCTTCCACCCCTCCAGGCTGTCCCAACGCCCCGAGCTAATATCCCTGTGCCTTGCGGCTGCTTCCCCCTTGCTATCTACCTTACTACATTTGTTAGTGTGTATATGTCCATGACTCTCTCTCGCCCTGTCAAAACTCACCATTCCCCCTCCCCATATCCTCAATTCCGTTCTCCAGTAGGTCTGCGCCTCTATTCCTGTCTTATCCCTAGGTTCTTCATGACATTTTTTTCCTTTAAATTCCATATATATGTGTTAGCATACGCTATTTGTCTTTTTCTTTCTGACTTACTTCACTCTGTATGACAGACTCTAGGTCTATCCATCTCATTACAAATAACTCAGTTTCATTTCTTTTTAAGGCTGAGTAATATTCCATTGTGTATATGTGCCACATCTTCTTTATCCATTTGTCCGATGATGGGCGCTTAGGTTCTTTCCATCTCCGGGCTATTGTAAATAGAGCTGCAATGAACATTTTGGTACATGACTCTTTTTGAATTTTGGTTTTCTCAGGGTATATGCCCAGTATGCACGGGCAATTTTAACACTCATTTCCCAACAGGAAAAGGAATTAACCAAAGGCTCAGCATGCCGTGCTGGAACAAGATTAGGGCCTGAAGCAATCCTGCGGTTTTGTGGCCAGCTCACAAGAAAGCGAGTTGAGGAAAGGAGCTCAGGGGCACTGTCATTCACATACCTGCAGACTTATAAATGACAGAAATCGTACAAAAATATATTGAATTAAGGCTGCGAAGAGGACTTGAAAGTGGGGCAGAATTGCTGGAATCCGATTTCAGGAGGTAGACGTGAATTGCTCTGAAAGCATAAGAGAAGTGGCAGAACCTCGTCAATGAAGCACTTGGCCAAAAAGGGCATATGCATTTTTTCCAGGGCCATCATTCACGGGAGTAGGAGGCTCCCAGCATGCTCCAGTGGCCAACAGAGGACCCACGTCGCCAAGGCGATATGAGCTAGCCAGGCAGGAGTGACCTGACATCAGAGGGCCCACCTCACAGAATGGTAGGGAACCCAGCCAGGATCAGACTCTCCCCAGAGGGCCCACATCACCAAGGTGATGGGAACCCGGCAGGAGTGTCCTCACACCCGTGGGGCCACATCATCAAAAGTTGAGGTACCCAGCACATGTGGCCTCAAACCAGAGGACCCACATCACCATGGGTTTCGGAGTGAGGCAGGCAGGATTAACCTCACAACACATGTCCCATTGTATACAAAAGGTGTGGAAGCCAGCAGTTGGATCTTCCTAGCAGGCGGCCCAGAGCACTGAGGCTATGAGATCCAGGCCGGCATGAACTCACAACAGAGGGCCCTCATTGTGATTCTGTAAGCAACCCAGCCGTTGTGACCTCAGAGCAGAAGGCCCACATCCCCATGGGGAAGGGAAACAAGCAGGAGTGTCATCGCAAGAGTGGGCACACATGAAAAAATGTGGGGAGCCCAGCAATTAGTGCCTGATGCCAGAGGGCCCTCATCACCGAGGGGCGGTGGCTCCCAGCCAGCTCCGACTGCTACCAGAGGGGCGACGTCGCCAATGCGGAGTGCGACAACCAGGCAGGAGTGACCTCAGAGCAGAGGGTCAACCTCACAGAAGTGTGAAGAACCAAAGAGGATCAGATTCTCACCAGAGGGCCCACATCACCAAGGGAATGGGAACCAGGCAGGAGTGTCCTCACACTAGTGGGGCCACATCACCGAAAAGTGAGGGACCCAGCACACGTGGCCTCAAACCAGAGGACACACATCACAAGGGAGCTGGGATTGAGGCAGGCAGGAGGAGCCTCAAAACAGAGGGACCATAGAATTAAAGAGGTGAAGAATCCCGCAGTTGGAACCTCCCAGCAGGCGGCCAGGAGCAGCGAGACTATGGGATCCAGGCCGGAGTGATCTCACACCAGAGGGCCGTCATCATGAAACTGTGAGCAACCTAGGCGTTAGGATCTCAGAGCAGAAGGCCCACATTCCCATGGGGTTGGGAACCTGTCAGAAGTGTACTCGCACCACAGGGCACACATCAGAGAATTTAGGGAACCCAGGAGTTAGGGCCTGACGCCAGAGGGCCCTCATTACCAAGGGGAGGAGACTCCAATCAGGCACCAACACCCAACTGAGGGCCCACGTCGCCAAGGTGACGTGTGACAGCCAGGTAGGAGTGACCTCACCGCAGAGGGCCTACCTCACAGAAGGGTGAGGAACACAGCCAGGATAAGACTCTCACCAGAGGGCCCACATCACCAAGGTGATCAGAACCAGGCAGGAGAGTCTTCACACCAGTGTGGCCACATCATAGAAAGGTGAGGAACCCAGCACATGTGGCCTAAACCAGAAGACCCACATCTCCAAGGGGCTCGGAATGAGGCAGACAGGAGTAGCCTCACAACACAGGGCCCATAGAATAAAAAAGCTGAGGAATCCAGCAATGGGAACCTCCCAGCAGGCGGCCAAGAGCACCAAGTCTATGCGATTCAGGCCGCAGTAAACTCACAGCAGAGGGTCCACATCATGAAACTGCGAGCAACCCAGCCATTTGGACCTCAGAGCAGAAGGTCCACATCCCCAAGGTGTTGGGAGCATGGCAGGAGTGTCCTCGCACCACTTAGCACATATCAGAAAATGTGGGTACCCAGCAGTTAGGGCCTGACGCCAGAGGGCCCTCATCACTGAGGGGAGGAGGCTCCCAGCATGTTCCAACTACCACAAGAGGGCCCACGTCGCCAAGGCGGGGTGTGCCAGCCAGGCAGGAGTGACCTCACAGCAGACGGCCCACCTCAAAGAAGTGTGAGGAACCCAACCAGGATCAGACTCTCACCAGAGGGCCCATATCACCAAGGGGACGGGAACCAGGCACGAGTGTCCTCACACCAGTGGGGCCACATCACTAAAAGATGAGGAAACTGGCACATGTGGCCACAAACCAGAGGACCTACATCACCAAGGGGCTGGGAGTGACACAGGCAGGAGGAGCCTCCCAACACAGGGCCCAAAGAATAAAAAAGGTGAGGAACCCAGCAGTTGGAACTTCCCAGCAGGCGGCCCAGAGTACAGAGGCTATGGGATCTAGGAATGAGTGAACTAACACCAGAGAGCTAACATCAGGAAACTGTGAGCAACCCAGTCATTGGAACCTCAGAGCAGAAGGCCCATATCGCCATGGGGATGGGAACATTTCACGAGTGTCCTGGCATCACTGGGCTCACATCAGAAAACCTGGGGAGCCCAGCAGTTAGAGCCTGACGCCAGAGGGACCTCATCACCGAGGACAGGAGTCTCCAAAAGGATCCAACTGCCACCAGAGGGCCGACGTCACCAAGGCAATGGGAGCAAGCCAGGCAGGAGTTACCTCAGAGCACAGGGCCCACCTCACAGAACGGTAAGGAACCCAGCCAGGATCAGACTCTCACCAGAGGGGCCACATCACCAAGGGGCTGGGAAACAGGCACGAGTGTCCTCACACCATTGGGGCCACATCATCGAAAGGTGAGGGACCCAGCACACGTGGCCTCACACCAGAGGACACACATCACAACGGGGCTGGGATTGAGGCAGGCAGGAGGAGCCTCAAAACAGAGGGCCCATAGAATAAAAAAGGTGAGGAATCCCGCAGTTGGAACCTCCCAGCAGGCGCCCAGGAGCAGCAAGCCTATGGGATCTAGGCCGGAATGAACGCACATCAGAGGGCCCTCATCATGAAACTGTGAGCACCCCAGACGTTGGGACCTCAGAGCAGAAGGCCCAAATTCCCATGGGGTTGGGAACCTGACAGGAGTGTACTCGCACCACAGGTCGCACATCTGCAAATTTTGGGAGCCCAGGAGTTAGGGTCTGACGCAAGAGGGCCCTCATTACCGAGGGACGGAGACTCGCAGCAGACACCAACTCCCAACTGAGGGCCCACGTCACCAAGGTGATGTGTGCCAGCCAGGCAGGAGTGACCTCACCGCAGAGGGCCTACCTCACAGAAGGGTGAGGAAACCAGCCAGGATAAGACTCTCACCAGAGGGCCCACATCACCAAGGGGATCGGAACCAGGCAGGAGGGTCCTCACACCAGTGTGGCCACATTATAGAAAGGTGAGGAACCCAGAACATGTGGCCTAAAACAGGGGACCCACATCTCCAAGGGGCTAGGAGTGAGGCAAGCAGGAGTATCCTCACAAAACAGAGCCCACAGAATAAAAGTTGTGAGGAATCCAGCAGTTGGAACCGGCCAGTAGGCCGCCCAGAGCACAGAGTCTATGGGATCCAGGCCACAGCAAACTCACAGCAGAGGTCCCACATCATGAAACTGTGAGCAACCCAGCGGATGGGACCTCAGAGCAGAAGGCCCACATCCCTATGGGGATGGGAACCTGACAGGAGTGTCCTCGGCCCACTTCCACGAATCAGAAAATGTGGGAACCCAGCAGTTAGGACCTGAGGCCAGAGGACCCTCATCACCGAGGGGAGGAGGCTCCCAGCAGGCTCTAACTGCCACCATAAGGCCGATGTCACCAAGGCGGGGTGTGCCAACCAGGCAGGAGTGACCTCAGAGCAGAAAGCCCACCTCACAGAAGTGTGAGGAACCCAACAAGGATCAGACTGTCACCAGAGGGCCAACATCACCAAGGGAATGGGAACCAGGCAGGAGTGTCCTCACACCAGTGGGGCTACATCACCATAATTTGAGGGACCCAGCACACGTGGCCTCAAACCTGAGGACACACATCACCAAGGGGCTGGGAGTGAGGCAGGCCAGAGGATCCTCAAAACAGAGGGACCATAGAATAAAAAAGGTGAGGAATCCCACAGTTGGAACCTCCGGCAGGCAGCCAGGAGCAGCGAGGCTATGGGATCTAGGCAGGAGTGAACTCACACCAGAGGGCCCTCATCATGAAACTGTGAGCAACACAGCCGTTGGGACCTCAGAGCAGAAGGCTCACATCCCCATGGGGATGGGAACCTGGCAGGAGTGTCCTTGCACCACTTAGCACGAATCAGAAAATGTGGGAACCCAGCAGTTAGGGCCTGAGGCCAGAGGGCCCTCATCACTGAGGGGAGGAGGCTCCCAGCAGGCTCCAACTGCCACCATATGGCCGACGTTGCCAAGGCGGGGTGTGCCAGCCAGGCAGGAGTGACCTCAGAGCAGAGGGCCCACCTCACAGAAGGGTGAGGAACCTAACCAGGATCAGACTCTCACCAGAGGGCCAACATCACCAAGGTGATGGGAACCAGGCAAGACTGTCCTAACAGCAGTGGGGCCAACATCACCAAGGGAATGGGAACCAGGCAAGAGTGTCCTCACACCAGTGTGGCCACATTATAGAAAGGTGAGGAACACAGCACATGTGGCCTCAAACAAGGGGACACACATCACGAAGGGGCTGGGAGTGAGGCATGCAGGAGGAGACGCACAACCGAGGGCCCATAGAATAAAAAAGGTGAGGAATCGAGAAGTTGGAAACTCCAAGCTGGAGGCCCAGAGCACTGACACTATGGGATACAGGCCAGAGTGAACACACAGCAAAGGGCCCACATCATGAAACTGTGAGCAACCCAGCAGTTGGGACCACAGAACAGAAGTCCCACATGCCCATTGGGATGGGAACCTGGCAGGAGTGACTCGCACCACTGGGCACACATCAGAAAATGTGTGGAGCCCAGCACTTAGGGCCTGACACCAGAAGGCCCTCATCACTGAGGGGAGGAGGCCCCAGCACACTCCAACTGCCACCAGAGGGTCCACGTCGCCAAGGCGACGTGCGCCAGCCAGGCAGGATTGACCTCACAGCAGAGGGCCCACATCATGAAAGTGTGAGCAACCCAGCCGTTAGGACCTCAGAACAGAAGGCCCACACGCTCATGAGGATGGGAACCTGGCAGGAGTGCCCTCGTACCACTTAGCACGTATCAGAAAATGTGGGAACCCCGCCATTAGGGTCTGACGCCAGAGGGCCTCATCACCGCGGGAAGGAGGCTCCCAGCAGGCTCCAACTGCCACCAGGGTGCCGAAGTCAACAAGGCGGGTTGTGCCAGCCAGGCAGGAGTGACCTCAGAGAAGAGGGCTCACCTCACGGATGTGTGAGGAACCCAACCAGGATCAGAGTCTCACCAGAGGGCCCACATCACCAAGGGGATGGGAACCAGGCAGGAGTGTCCACACACCAGTGGGGCCACATCATCAAAAGATGAGGAACCCATCACATATGGCCTCAAACCTGAGGACATACATCACCATGTGGCTGGGAGTGAGGCAGGTATCTGGAGGGGCACATTTAACTCTAATTTCCCACCAGGAAGAGGAATTAACCAAAGGCTCAGAGTGCCGTGCTGGACCCTGATTATGGCCTGAAGCGAACCTGCAGTTTTGTGGCCAGCTTACAAGGAAGCGAGTTAAGAAAGGAGCTCAGGGGCACTGTAATTCACAAACCTGCAGAGATAAATGACAGCTATTGGCAAAAATATATCGAAGTAAGTCTGCAAAGAGGACTTGAAAACGAGGCAGAATTGCAGGAATCATATTTCAAGAGGTAGATTGGAATTGCATTTAAAGCATATGAAAAGCGGCAGATCTTTGACAGTGATGCACATGGACAAAAAGTGCGTATACATTTTTCCTGAATATATTCAGGAAAAAACGCATATGAACATTTTGGCCAACCAAGCACTCCAGCAATGGAAATCCACACTACAATGAAGTCACATTTCCCATTCGTCAAAAAGGCCATCTGAATAAAGTGTAAAAACCAGAAACACAGGACAGGCCATGGAGAACAGGGAGCCGTGTTATGCTGATGGGCGGGATGTAAATTGCCAACAGACACTCTGGAGATGTTCATGGTGTATCCTGAAACATCTAAAAAACAAAGCTACAGAGCCTAGGGCACTTCCACTTTTGGCCCTATAGCTTAGGAAAATTAAAATCAACAAGACACAGCCAACACAAAATTTAGGGCTGCTGTGTTTACAAGAACCTCGAGTCCAGTACAAATTAAATATCCCAGAAAGAAA
Organism: Phocoena phocoena; assembly: GCF_963924675.1. Lineage (NCBI taxonomy): Eukaryota > Metazoa > Chordata > Mammalia > Artiodactyla > Phocoenidae > Phocoena > Phocoena phocoena. The sequence continues at coordinate 407,142 of NW_027077448.1, forward strand.
AAAATGGATAAAGAAGTTGTGCTACTTACGTACAACGGAATATCACTCAGCAGTGAAATCAATGTCATCAGGCCTGTAGCAGCAAATTGAGTGGATTTAATTATGATGATTCTAAGAGAAATATATCACACAAAGAAAGATAATTATCATAAGATATCACTAATAGAGGGAGTGTAAACTTGGCTACACATAAACTGAATTACAAAACCGAACAGAGTCTCACATTTAGATAAAAACCTTATGCTTGCTTAAGGGGAAAGTTGAGTTGGGCTGCTGTATAAAAACAGATTGAAATTAGCACACATACCATTCCATAAGCCAAATACGTAATAAACAAGACCTACTCTTTGCTCAACGAAATAGACTCATCCATGGTGTATCACCTCACACCTATTAGAATGGGCATCATCAGAAAATCTACAAACAACAAATGCTGGAAACGGTGTGGAGATAAGGAATCCTCTTCCACTATTGTTGGGAACGTAAATTGATACAGTCACTGTGGAGAACATTATGGAGTTTCTTATAAAACTAAGAATAGAATTACCATATGATACAGCAATCCCTCTACTGGGCATATACCCAGACAAAACCATAAATCAAAAAGAGACATTCACCACAATGTTCATTGCATCACTATTTACACTATCCAGGAAATGGAAGCAACCTAAATGCCCACAGACAGACGAATGCATAAAGATGTGGTACATATATAAAATGGAATATTACTAAGCCATAAAAAGGAATGAAATTGGGACATTTGTAGAGACGTTGATGGATCTAGAGACTGTCATACAGAGTGAAGTAAGTCAGAAAGAGAAAAACAAATCTTGTATATTAATGCATATATGTGGAACCTAGAAAAATTGTACAGATGAACCGTTTTGCAAGGCAGAAATAGAGCAATACATGTATACAACAAACGTATGGACAACAAGGGGGGAAAGCTGTTGGGGATGGTGGTGGGAGGAGTTGAGATATTGGGATTGGTATGTATACATTTATATGTATAAAGTAGATAACCAAAAACAACCTGCTGTATAAAAATATAAAATTAAATTCAAAATAAAAAAATAAAATTAAAAAAAGTAAAACAGAAAAATATTCTTCCCTTCACATACATGTATTTATATGAATAAATTATTTCCATGCTTATATCTGTAAATACACAAAAGAGGAATAAAATCTACCTTGAACCAAAAACGAAAAAAAGATAAAAAAGAACAGAACCCACCAGTTACACAGAGGAAAACCGTTTCAGGGCACTTGCTCCAATTGCAAACAATTCTGAAGTTGGTCAGTGGTGGGGAATCATCTCCCATTCAGCCAGCATGCTCCTCGCAACAAGCGTCCTCACTGCAAAGCTGGTGGACCGTGCCGAGGTATCTGTGAGTAAACGTGGGCCGAGCCCCAGGCCAGCTGCTGCTGAAATGTTCCCACCCTTCCAAGGCTAAACACCTGAATATGTACAAGGACTTGAAAACCTAGAGGAAGGGCCATGGAGCCACATGAGGGACAGCATGCCAGCCGACTTGGTGCCTGCAGGCCAGCCAGGATGGTCCTGGCCCTGGGTGCTCTTCTGGAAGCTCTCCATTTCCCTGCCTGAGATACCCCTGCTGTCCCGGCCCCCACTGCTTTCTTCCTTCCTCACCTGTGCCCAGGGAGAAATTCCAGCGGCAGGTGTGGGTGACACATCCTCTTCTTTAGCAGGTAGCATCTTGGCAACTGCTGCAGAAAGTCCAGCAGAGCCCCACTCACACTGGGACACCCACAAAGCCGTGGCCTCTCACTCCCTCCCACCAGCCCAGCCCCGAGACTGCTGACAGGGCAGAGAAAATGGCGTCAGGCACAGCTGCAGGGGCTCTTGCTGCCTGGAGCGGTGTTTATATTGATCTCAACCCAGGCACACCTGGGGAGGGCTGGCCGGCACGGTCAGGCTTCCCAAGCCAGCCAATAATCACCCCTCAGGGGCTCACAGTTGCTGAAAATGGAACTTGCTGAATTGGCCAGGTCCAAGGAACAGGTGTGGGCTCCTGAGAGTCAGGATAGACAAGGGGCTGCAGCTCTGGCTTGTTTTCTAATTATATTATCTGGCCCATGAGTGGGAGACAACTTCAAGAAAACCCTCTCCTAATGAGAGGAACCCAGGAGTCAGGGAGAGGAGGGGTGGGTGGTGGTTGGAGACAGAGGCCTGGTGCCCCGGGTGCAGTGGAAGTCTCTGGAAGACCAGGTGGAGGAGGCCGCACAGAGTGATGCCCAGGGTCACAGACCTGTCAGAGCTGCTGTTTGTTAGTTCAAGTCCTGCTCTGAGGTGCTCTGTGTCAGATCTGAGCGACAGGTGAGCTGGGAGTGCTCTGCAATGAGGGCTATGTGCACGGTTCCTGTGTGCCCAGCCCTGCCAAGGTACCTGCAAGGGTAGCTCTGTATCCTGGGAGGGGCCTGACCACGGGAGCCCCATGGACTGCAGAGGACCTGCCCAGGGAATCCCATATCCTGGGAGGGGCCTGAACACGAGAGCCCCGTGGGCTGGGGTGGGGGTAGGGTACCTGCCCAGGTGAGCTCCATATCCTGGGATTGGCCTGACCTCGAGAGCCCCATGGGCTGCTGGAGTCCTGGTAAAGGATGTCAGGACAGTCAGTGAAGCCACTGAGGATATACCTCCAGTAGTTCCTAAATCCTACACCCTGCTGGTCATTCTACCAACCACCAGGACTTGGTATTCTGTATTAGTCTTCACTGATGCCTTCTTTTGTATTCCATTAGTCCCAGAGTCACAAGAAATTTTGGCTTGTGAGTGACAGGACTCAACATACAACTAAAACAATACTTCCAGGCTGTCTTGCCCCAAGGGTTCAAAAATTCCCACACCATCTTTGGGGAAAGCTCAGCTAAAGACCTAAAAGTTCTACCTCTGGAAAAGGAAACACTCCTTCAATATTCAGACGACATTCTGATCGCCAGCCCTACTAAGGAGGCCTCAGAACTACCAAGCCAATAAAGGATAGAAGTTGTCCACGAAAAAGCTCAAGTATCACAGACTACGGTGACCTGCCTGGGCTTCATTCTCACAGAAGGTCGGAGAAGCCCATCCCAGGAAAGGGAAGAAACAATTTACAGCCTTACCCCTTTCTGAAACTAGAAGACAGCTTAGGGGTTCCTGGGGAAGCCAGGGTTTCCTGCCTCTGGATCCCTAACTACAGTCTACTAGCTGGGCCTCTATATGAAACACTGAAAGGAAAAGATGATGATCCTTTTGAATAGAATCCAGAAGTGGCCTTTCAAGAATGGAAAGAGCAGTCAATTCAGACCCTTGCCCTGGAACTCCCTAATTTAGCTAAACCCTTTGACCTTTCCATTCCTGGTGAAAGGTGAATCGCCATTGGAGTATTAGTGCAAAAACTGGGACCACTTGAAATGGAACAATGCAAGAATGCCATCCAGGTAGGATAAACTATGGTCACCAAGGGGCTTGGCCCACCGCCACATCTGGCCAAGATACTGGTGGTATCTGAAAACCTGGAAATCAGCAGCCCAAAAGGCCACCTCCCTTCTAAGGGAAACGGACCCCACGTGGTGATCCTAACCCCCAACCATGCCCTGAAGTTGCAGGGTTTGCTCCGTGGGCACACTGACCTCGATTGAGGAGGCCCTCCAACTCCAACCTCCAGAGAGATAACCGGGGGCAACGGGGCACCATGATGACCCGTGTGACCATCACTTGACCTGGAGTTTCTCTCATAAAACAACAAGAGTGTGTCCCAAAAGAGTAGACTACTGCTTGCAGTACTTACTGTACCCAGAGGGGAGCTAATAATCTTGGCGGGGGAACCGTATATCATGCTGTCACCATAGAAAAGCCTACAGACACCCTGATGATGGTGGCCAATAAGACCGGCTGGACTCCTGTTTACTTCCAAAGGCTCTTGACTCAGTGACCATCATGATCCTTCATCACCACTGACCCTGGACTGTCTGGGAGCTGAGCGGGCAGGATCCTGACACCTGGTGCTGTTTTTACGTTAATTCAGGGGCCTAATGGAAGAAAGCGCAGACTGTTGGTCAGAGCATCTAGGCTGGCAGAAACGGTCAGTCAGAGCATCTAGGCTGGCAGAAACGGTCAGCCTAAGGTGGCCGAACAAATGTGGGGCGGAGTGAAACTGGACCTCACAGCGCCACTGCACATCTCCTTTCTGGACCCTTAAAGGTCATTAGAATCTATAACACTTCCAATACTGGTGCTCAGGTGGACGAGCAGGGAGGCAGGAGGCCTGGGGACAATCAACGTCACCTGGAGGCTGCTGGGGAGAAGTTCTGACCCTCGCCCACGGGTATGAAGCCTCCTAACTCAGCACTCAGCAGTTACAGAAGAAGGGTCTGCACCCGCAGCACTCCAAGAATGAGGAAAGGGACAAAAGGCAGAAGAGAAGTTTGTCCCAGGCAAAGCCCCTTAAAAATGCCTGGGAGATAAAAATAGAATCTGGGCAATAAAATAAAGTCTAACCATTTTTATCCTCTGTGCTTTGTCTAATTTCAGGTGCTCCTAGTGTCCCGCATACAGAGGTTCCACACCCGGCACTTCAGACCAGATTTCCTAGAGCAGAATGGCTCGATGACACTTCAGCTCCTGGGGCCCAGTTCAGACTCCGTGACATAGAGCCTGAGCTGCAGCCAACCAGGTCCTCGAGAGCTCAGCCCCCCCCCTCCCAGTGACTCTGACAGGATCTCTACACAGCAGCCCAGCCCACAGCCCACAGGGTAGCACCTCTCCATTCTCTGATCAAAATATAAAGTTTCCTTTGCTTTTGAACCAAACTCAGTCTCGATCTATTGGCTCCAATGACACTGGGCAGGGGGACACTTGTTGGCGTCCACTCTGGAGGATCAGTAACAGAAATTGAGAACATTGTAACTTCAATGAACAGATGTGTGAGCCAAACTGTAATTAACATAGAACAGTGTATAAGGCTCGGGTAAAATAAGATGTTTCTAACACTTCCATTTGATATTTCCATCACTTTCTTATAAGCAAGTTCAGTGAAAAGGTTTGTCTTCTTTGTCAGGTCAATATTAGAGAAACAAAGTGATTTCTTTCCAAGGATGTACATCTAATAATCTTGGTTCAAGCTTCAATCTTGTTTTAAATGCTTTTGCATTGAAAATGATACCTCTCTTTCAGCTCCCCCATTTCTGAGAAGCATAAAATCTTATAATTTATTATTACCAAAGGGAAATGGTAGGAGGAGGGATAAATTAACAGTTTGGGATTAACACATACACACTGCTATGTATGAAATCATCAGCAAGGAACTACTGTATAGCACAGGGAACTACACTCAATATTTTGCAATAACCTATAAGGGGAAATGATCTGAAAAAGAATAGATATTTTTATTGACATCATCCATCAATGACAGTAAAAATGGAATCTAAGGGAAGACAGTGGTGAGTGCTTCTGACCCTGAAGACTTCAATCATCTAAAGTTTGGACTCTGCCTACTTCCCAAGGCCCTTAATGAACATATGTGTAGCCGTAGCTTAAAAAATTCCCCAGTTTGGGTTGCGGAGAGACACTGATATTTAAAATCCCCTGGTGTTCTCCTCACATGAATGGGACCCTTCCTACACCTAAAACATGCCTGTCACACCCAGAGGATGGTATACCGTCTGATCGGGAAAAGTTTGGAAAAGGCATCTCATCTCCTCATCTCTTGGTGCTAGGGTTCACCACTCCAGCGTCTTTACTAACAGTCTCCCCACTTGGAGATGTCAGCACTGTCAACATCCTGTTGCATACAGTTTGGAATTTGTCCAGAGGATGAAGCAGAAGGAGGAGGAACAATGAGAGACAAGTCCTAGGTGTTCGGACAGGCACATGCCACTCTAATTTCCAATCAGGAAGACGAATTGACCAAAGGCTAGGGTTGCCCATGGAAACAGAATAGGGCTTGAGGAATCCTGATGCTTTGTGGCCAGTTCCCATAAACACAAGTTGGAAAATGGAACTCAGGGGCACTAAAATTCACGAAACTGCAGAATTGAAAATATCTATCACTGAAAAATGTCTTGAGGAAAGTCAGAGAAAAGGACTTGTAAGCAACGGAGAATGGCAGGAAAGGGATTGGAAGAGGTAGAAAGGACTCGCCATTAAGCACAAGAAAAGGGGCTGAACATTGCCAACATTGCAGTTGGCCAAAAAGGGTGTATGCGTCTTTTTCTGTATATATTCAAGAAAAGGGCATACACTTTTTTAGCCAACCAAACAGGTGGGCACTGGAAATCAATACTACAAAACATATCACTTTGCATCAGTCAGAAGAGCCGTCCTCATAAAGTGTAAACACCAGAAATGCAGGACAGGGCAAGGAGAAAAGGGAGCCCTGTGAGTCTTATAGTGGAAATGTATATTGCCAACGGTCACCATGGATAAGTCTATTGTGTTTACTAAAGCATCTAAAAAATGAGCTACCGAGCACAGGGCACTTGCACTCATGGACGTATATCTTGGGAAAAACAAAAATCGAGAGGACACAGGCACCCCAATGTTTACCACCTCCCTGTTTAAAAGATCCTCGACTAGGATATAACTTAAAGTATCTGCAGAGAAAAAACGGACAGAGATGTGGTGCTTATGTAGAGTGGAATATTACTCAGCCTGGAAATCAATGAAATACGGCCAGTTATAACAACTCAAGAGGAGTTACGTGTGATCATTCGAAGTCACATAATTCAAAAAGAAAAAGACATAAGATAACACTAATACATGGAATGTTAACATGGCTACACATGAACTGAATTACAAAAGAAAAGAGGGTTTCAAATTAAGAAAACCAACTTATGCTTCCTTAAGGGGAAAGGTGAGTTGGGGGGCTGCATAAAACCAGAGATTGAAATTAGCACAGATACCATTCTATAAGCCAAATATGTAATAGTCAAGACCTACTCCTTGCTCAACGAAATGGACTCCACACGCCATATTCAATGCCTAAGAATATACCGGATTAGTAAGAATCTTAAAACCCATGGACTTATATGTCTCCGTAACAGAATCAAGCGCGTGTACAGCGGCATAAACGAAGCAGTGAAAATCCGATAAATCCCATTATTAAAATAAATTTCAAAAACAAAACACAATGACAGTGAAATAGGAAGCAATTCTTAAATAATTCACTCAGGGCATGTGATGCAACCTGGATTTACCACATCTACACCCAGAGCTGGTTGAGACATAAGGCTGGACACTTCAGGCTGATAGCATTGGTGAGTTTCGGTGAACAAATGCAGATCCTTTGAAGTCATACTGCATGGTACCCAATCCAAGGGTCCCAACTCTCCAGGTTCAAGGGATTCTTTCTTCAGCTAAAACATGCGTGGGAAACGGCGAGTATGGTCCACCGTGTGATTAGGAAACGATTTAAAATGCATCTCAGTTTTCGTATCCTGGTCCTCGGGTTCACCATTCCAGACGGTTTACTAACACTCTCCCTGCTTGGAGAGTCAGTGCCTTTAACCTCCTGTTTGGCACAGATTGCAATTTCTGCGCAAGATGAACAGGAACAGGGAGAACCAATGAGAGACTAGCTATAGGTGTCTGCACGGACAAATGTAAGGCTCATTTCCCACCAGGAAGAGGAATTAACCAAAGGCTCAGCGTGCCCTGCCGGAAACAGATTAGGGCCTGAAGCAATCCTGCGGGTTTGTGCCCAGCTCACAAGAAAGCGAGTTGAAGAAAGGAGCTCAGGGGCACTGTAATGCACAAACCTGCAGAGTTATAAATGACAGCTATCCTCCAAAAATATATTGAAGTAAGCCTGCGAAGGGAACTTGAAAGCGGGACAGAATTTCAGGAAAACGATTGCAGGGGGTAGACTGGAATTGCCCAGAAAGCATAGGAAAAGAGGCAGAACGTCGACAATGGTGCACTTGGCCAAAAAGTGCGTATGCATTTTTTCCTGAATATATTCAGGAAAAAACGCATAAGCCCTTTTTCGCAAACCAAGCAAGCCTGTAAAGGAAATCTGCACTACAATGAAGTCTAACTGCCCCCTGGGCAAAAGGGCCATCTGAAAAAAGTGTAAAATCCAGAAAGGTAGGACAGGATATGGAGAACAGGGAGCCTTGTTATGCTGATTGGCAGGATGTAAATTGCCAACAGCCACCCTGGAGAGGTGTATGGTGTTTCCTGAAACACATAAGAAACAAAGCAACACAGCCTATGGCACTTCCACTTATGGTCCCAAAGATTACGGAAATTAAAATCAAAAACAAACAGCCAACCCAATGTTTGGGACGGCTGTGTTCACAAGAAGCTCGTCTACAGTACCAGGTAAATATCCCAGAAAGCAAAAAATGGATAAAGAAGTTGTGGCACGTACGTGCAATGCAATATCACTCAGCAATGAAATCTGTGTCATCAGGCCCGTAGCGGCATAGTGAGTGGATGCAGGTACGGTGATTCTACGTGAACTACGTCACACAGAAAAAGAAACATCATAAGATATCACTAATACACGGGATGTAAACTTGACTACACATGAACTGAATTACAAAACAGAACAGGGTCTCAAATTTAGAAAACCAACTAGTGCTTGCTTATGGAGAAAGGTGCCTTTGGGTGCTGCATAAAACCAGAGACTGAAATTAGCACAGATAACATTCCATAAGCCAAATATGTAATAGACAAGACCTACTCCTTGCTCAACGAAATGGACTCAACACCACATATTCAACGCCTAGGAATATACCTGACTAGGAAGAATATTAAAACCCATGGATTTATATGTCTCCGTAAGAGAATCAAGCGTGTGTACAGCGGCATAAAGGCAGCAGTGAAAATCCGATAAATCCCATTATCAAAATAAATTTCAAAAACAAAACACAAAGACAGTGAAATAGAGAGCAATTCTTAAATAATTCACTCAGGGCATGTGATGCAACCGGGATTGACCACATCTACACCCAGAGCTGGTTGAGACATAAGGCTGGACACTTCAGGCTGATAGCATTGGTGAGTTTCGGTGAGCAAATGCAGACCCTTTGAAGTCATACAGCATGGTACCCATTCCATGGGTCCCAACTCTCCAGGTTCAAGGGATTCTTCCTCCAGCTAAAACATGCATGGGAAACCCAGAGTATCGTCCACCGTGTGATTGGGAAACGATTTAAAATGTATCTCAGTTTTCGTATACTGGTCCTCGGGTTCACCATTCCAGATGCTTTACTAACACTCTCCCCGTTTGAAGAGTCAGTGCCTTTAACCTCCTCTTTGGCACAGCATGCAATTTCTGTGCAAGATGAACAGGAATAGGGAGAACCAATGAGAGACTAGCTGTAGGTGTCTGCACGGGCAAATGTAACGCTCATTTCCCACCAGGAAGAGGAATTAACCAAAGGCTCAGCGTGCCCTGCCGGAAAGAGATTAGGGCCTGAAGCAATCCTGCGGTTTTGTGCCCAGCTCACAAGAAAGCGAGTTGAAGAGAGGAGCTCAGGGGCACTGTAATTCACAAACCTGCAGAGTTATAAATGACAGCTATCCTCCAAAAATATATTGAAGTAAGCCTGTGAAGGGGACTTGAAAGCGGGGCAGAGTTTCAGGAAAACCATTGCAGGGGATAGACTGGAATTGCCCTGAAAGCATAGGAAAAGAGGCAGAACGTGGACAATGATGCACTTGGCCAAAACGTGCGTATGCGTTTTTTCCTGAATATATTCAGGAAAAAACGCATACGCCCTTTTTGGCCAACCAAGCAAGCCTGTAAAGGAAATCTGCACTACAATGAAGTCTCACTGCCCCCCCCCCCCGGGCAAAAGGGCCATCTGACAAAAGTGTAAAATCCAGAAAGTTAGGACAGGATATGGAGAACAGGGAGCCTTGTTATGCTGATTGGCAGGATGTAAATTGCCAGCAGTCACCCTGGAGAAGTGTATGGTGTTTCTTGAAACACGTAAGAAACAAAGCAACACAGCCTATGGCACTTCCACTTATGGTCCTATAGCTTACGGAAATTAAAATAAAAAACAGAGAGCCACCCCAATGTTTGGGACGGCTGTATTCCCAAGAAGCTCGTCTACAGTACCAGGTAAATATCCCAGAAAGCAAAAAATGGATAAATAATTTGTGGCACGTACGTGCAATGCAATATCACTCAGCAATGAAATCTGTGTCATCAGGCCCGTAGCGGCATAGTGAGTGGATGCAGGTACGGTGATTCTACGTGAACTACCTCACACAGAAAAAGAAACATCATAAGATATCACTAATACACGGAATGTAAACTTGACTACACATGAACTGAATTACAAAACAGAACAGGGTCTCAAATTTAGAAAACCAACTAGTGCTTGCTTATGGGGAAAGGTGCCTTGGGGTGCTGCATAAAAGCAGAGACTGAAATTAGCACCGATAACATTCCATAAGCCAAATATGTAATAGACAAGACCTACACCTTGCTCAACGAAATGGACTCAACACCACATATTCAACGCCTAGGAATATACCTGACTAGGAAGAATCATAAAACCCATGGATTTATATGTCTCCGTAAGAGAATCAGGCGTGTGTACAGCGGCATAAACGCAGCAGTGAAAATCTGATAAATCCCATTATCAAAATAAATTTCAAAAACAAAACACAAAGACAGTGAAATAGAGAGCAATTCTTAAATAATTCACTCAGGGCATGTGATGCAACCGGGATTTAACACATCTACACCCAGAGCTGGCTGAGACATAAGGCTGGACACTTCAGGCTGATAGCATTGGTGAGTTTCGGTGAGCAAATGCAGACCATTTGAAGTCATACTGCATGGTACCCATTCCATGGGTCCCAACTATCCAGGTTCAAGGGATTCTTCCTCCAGCTAAAACATGCATGGGAAACACAGGGTATCGTCCACCGTGTGATTGGGAGACGATTTAAAATGCATCTCAGTTTTCGATTCCTGGTCCTCGGGTTCACCATTCCAGATGCTTTACTAACACTCTCCCCGCTTGGAGAGTCAGTGCCTTTAACCTCCTCTTTGGCACAGCTTGCAATTTCTGTGCAAGATGAACAGGAATAGGGAGAACCAATGAGAGACTAGCTGTAGGTGTCTGCACGGGCAAAGGTAACGCTCATTTCCCACCAGGAAGAGGAATTAACCAAAGGCTCAGTGTGCCCTGCCGGAAGCAGATTAGGGCCTGAAGCAATCCTGCGGTTTTGTGCCCAGCTCACAAGAAAGCGAGTTGCAGAAAGGAGCTCAGGGGCACTGTAATTCACAAACCTGCAGAGTTATAAATGACAGCTATCCTCCAAAAATATATTGAAGTAAGCCTGCGAAGGGGACTTGAAAGCGGGGCAGAATTTCAGGAAAACGATTGCAGGGGGTAGACTGGAATTGCCCTGAAAGCATAGGAAAAGAGGCACAACGTCGACAATGATGCACTTGGCCAAAAAGGGCGTACGCGTTTTTTCCTGAATATATTCGGGAAAAAACGCGTACGCCATTTTTGGCCAACCAAGCAAGCCTGTAAAGGAAATCTGCACTACAATAAAGTCTCACTGCCGCCCGGGCAAAAGGGCCATCTGAAAAAAGTGTAAAATCCAGAAAGGTAGGACAGGATATGGAGAACAGGGAGCCTTGTTATGCTGATTGGCAGGATGTCAATTGCCAGCAGCCACCCTGGAGAAGTGTATGGTGTTTCCTGAAACACATAAGAAACAGAGCAACACAGCCTATGGCACTTCCACTTATGGTCCTATAGCTTACGGAAATTAAAATCAAAAACAGACAGCCACCCCAATATTTGGGACGGCTGTGTTCACAAGAAGCTCGTCTACAGTATCAGGTAAATATCCCAGAAAGCAAAAAATGGATAAAGAAATTGTGGCACGTACGTACAATGCAATATCACTTAGCAATGAAATCTGTGTCATCAGACCCGTAGCGGCATAGTGAGTGGAGGCAGGTACGGTGATTCTACGTGAACTACGTCACACAGAAAAAGAAACATCATAAGATATCACTAATACACGGAATGTAAACTTGACTACACATGAACTGAATTACAAAACAGAACAGGGTCTCAAATTTAGAAAACCAACTAGTGCTTGCTTATGGGGAAAGGTGCATTGGGGTGCTGCATAAAACCAGAGACTGAAATTAGCACAGATAACTTTCCATAAGCCAAATATGTAATAGACAAGACCTACTCCTTGCTCAACGAAATGGACCCAACACCACATATTCAACGCCTAGGAATATACCTGACTAGGAAGAATCTTAAAACCCATGGATATATATGTCTCCGTAAGAGAATCAAGCGTGTGTACAGCGGCCGAAACGCAGCAGTGAAAATCCGATAAATCCCATTATCAAAATAAATTTCGAAAACAAAACACAAAGACATTGAAATAGAGAGGAATTCTTAAATAATTCACTCAGGGCATGTGATGCAACCGGGATTGACCACATCTACACCCAGAGCTGGTTGAGACATAAGGCTGGACACTTCAGGCTGATAGCATTGGTGAGTTTCGGTTAGCAAATGCAGACCCTTTGAAGTCATACTGCATGGTACCCATTCCATGGGTCCCAACTCTCCAGGTCCAAGGGATTCTTCCTCCAGCTAAAACATGCATGGGAAACCCAGAGTATCGTCCACCGTGTGATTGGGAAACGATTTAAAATGCATCTCAGTTTTCGTATCCTGGTCCTCGGGTTCACCATTCCAGATGCTTTACTAACACTCTCCCCGCTTGGAGAGTCAGTGCCTTTAACCTCCTCTTTGGTACAGCTTGCAATTTCTGTGCAAGATGAACAGGAATAGGGAGAACCAATGAGAGACTAGCTGTAGGTGTCTGCACGGGCAAATGTAACGCTCATTGCCCACCAGGAAGAACAATTAAACAAAGGCTCAGTGTGCCCTGCTGGAAACAGATTAGGGCCTTAAGCAATCCTGCGGTTTTGTGCCCAGATCACAAGAAAGCGAGTTGAAGAAAGGAGTTCAGGGGCACTGTAATTCACAAACCTGCAGAGTTATAAATGACAGCTATCTTCCAAAAGTATATTGAAGTAAGCCTGCGAAGGGGACTTGAAAGCGGGGCAGAATTTCAGGAAAACGATTGCAGGGGGTAGACTGGAATTGCCCTGAAAGCATAGGAAAAGAGGCACAACGTCGACAATGATGCACTTGGCCAAAAAGTGCGTAAGCGTTTTTTCCTGAATATATTCAGGAAAAAACGCATACGCCCTTTTTGGCCAACCGAGCAAGCCTGTAAAGGAAATCTGCACTACAATGAAATCTCACTGCCCCTCGGCAAAAGGGCCATCTGAAAAAAGTGTAAAATCCAGAAAGGTAGGACAGGATATGGAGAACAGGGAGCCTTGTTATGCTGATTGGCAGGATGTAAATTGTGAACAGCCACCCTGGAGAAGTGTATGGTGTTTCCTGAAACACGTAAGAAATAAAGCAACACAGCCTATGGCAATTGCACTTATGGTCCTATTCCTTAGGGAAATTAAAATCAAAAACAGAGAGCCACCCCAAAATTTGGGACGGCTGTGTTCCCAAGAAGCTCGTCTACAGTACCAGGTAAATATCCCAGAAAGCAAAAAATGGATAAAGAAATTGTGGCACGTACGTGCAATGCAGTATCACTCAGCAATGAAATCTGTGTCATCAGGCCCGTAGCGGCATAGTGAGTGGATGCAGGTACGGTGATTCTACGTGAACTACCTCACACAGAAAAAGAAACATCATAAGATATCACTAATACACGGAATGTAAACTTGACTACACATGAACTGAATTACAAAACAGAACAGGGTCTCAAATTTAGAAAACCAACTAGTGCTTGCTTATCGGGAAAGGTGCCTTGGGCTGTTGCATAAAACCAGAGACTGAAATTAGCACAGATAACTTTCCATAAGCCAAATATGTAATAGACAAGACCTACTGCTTGCTCAACGAAATGGACCCAACACCACATATTTAACGCCTAGGAATATACCTGACTAGGAAGAATCTTAAAACCCATGGATATATATGTCTCCGTAAGAGAATCAAGCGTGTATACAGCGGCCGAAACGCAGCAGTGAAAATCCGATAAATCCCATTATCAAAATAAATTTCGAAAACAAAACACAAAGTCAGTGAAATAGAGAGCAATTCTTAAATAATTCACTCAGGGCATGTGATGCAACCGGGATTGACCACATCTACACCCAGAGCTGGTTGAGACATAAGGCTGGACACTTCAGGCTGATAGCATTGGTGAGTTTCGGTGAGCAAATGCAGACCCTTTGAAGTCATACTGCATGGTACCCATTCCATGGGTCCCAACTCTCCAGGTTCAAGGGATTCTTCCTCCAGCTAAAACATGCATGGGAAACCCAGAGTATCATCCACCGTGTGATTGGGAAACGATTTAAAATGCATCTCAGTTTTCGTATCCTGGTCCTCGGGTTCACCATTCCAGATGCTTTACTAACACTTTCCCCGCTTGGAGAGTTAGTGCCTTTAACCTACTCTTTGGCACAGCTTGCAATTTCTGTGCAAGATGAATAGGAATAGGGAGAACCAATGAGAGACTAGCTATAGGTGTCTGCACGGGCAAATGTAATGCTCATTTCCCACCAGGAAGAGGAATTAACCAAAGGCTCAGCGTGCCCTGCCGGAAACAGATTACGGCCTGAAGCAATCCTGCGGTTTTGTGCCCAGCTCACAAGAAAGCGAGTTGAAGAAAGGAGCTCAGGGGCACTGTAATTCACAAACGTGCAGAGTTATAAATGACAGCTATCCTCCAAAAATATATTGAAGTAAGCCTGCGAAGGGGACTTGAAAGCGGGCAGAATTTCAGGAAAACGATTGCAGGGCGTAGACTGGAATTGCCCTGACAGCATAGGAAAAGAGGCAGAACGTCGACAATGATGCACTTGGCCAAAAAGGGCGTATGCGTTTTTTCCTGAATATATTCAGGAAAAAACGCATACGCCCTTTTTGGCCAACCAAGCAAGCCTGTAAAGGAAATCTGCCCTACAATGAAATCTCACTGCCCCCCCCCCCGGGCAAAAGGGCCATCTGAAAAAAGTGTAAAATCCAGAAAGGTAGGACAGGATATGGAGAACAGGGAGCCTTGTTATGCTGATTGGCAGGATGTAAATTGCCAGCAGCCACCCTGGAGAAGTGTATGGTGTTTCCTGAAACACGTAAGAAACAAAGCAACACAGCCTATGGCACTTCCACTTATGGTCCTATAGCTTACGGAATTTAAAATCAAAAACAGACAGCCACCCCAATATTTGGGATGGCTGTGTTCACAAGAAGCTCGTCTACAGTACCAGGTAAATATCCCAGAATGCAAAAAATGGATAAAGAAGTTGTGGCACGTACGTACAATGCAATATCACTCAGCAATGAAATCTGTGTCATCAGGCCCGTAGCGGCATAGTGAGTGGATGCAGGTACGGTGATTCTACGTGAACTACGTCACACAGAAAAAGAAACATCATAAGATATCACTAATACACGGAATGTAAACTTGACTACACATGAACTGAATTACAAAACAGAACAGGGTCTCAAATTTAGAAAACCAACTAGTGCTTGCTTATGGGGAAAGGTGCTTTGGGGTGCTGCATAAAACCAGAGACTGAAATTAGCACAGATAACTTTCCATAAGCCAAATATGTAAAAGACAAGACCTACTCCTTGCTCAACGAAATGGACCCAACACCACATATTCAACGCCTAGGAATATACCTGACTAGGAAGAATCTTAAAACCCATGGATATATATGTCTCCGTAAGAGGATCAAGCGTGTGTACAGCGGCCGAAACGCAGCAGTGAAAATCCGATAAATCCCATTATCAAAATAAATTTCGAAAACAAAACACAAAGACAGTGAAATAGAGAGCAATTCTTAAATTATTCACTCAGGGCATGTGATGCAACCGGGATTGAGCACATCTACACCCAGAGCTGGTTGAGACATAAGGCTGGACACTTCAGGCTGATAGCATTGGTGAGTTTCGGTGAGCAAATGCAGACCCTTTGAAGTCATACTGCATGGTACCTATTCCATGGGTCCCAACTCTCCAGGTTCAAGGCATTCTTCCTCCAGCTAAAACATGCATGGGAAATACAGAGTATCGTCCACCGTGTGATTGGGAAACGATTTAAAATGCATCTCAGTTTTCGTATCCTGGTTCTCGGGTTCACCATTCCAGATGCTTTACTAACACTCTCCCCGCTTGAAGAGTCAGTGCCTTTAACCTCCTGTTTGGCACAGCTTGCAATTTCTGTGCAAGATGAACAGGAATAGGGAGAACCAATGAGAGACTAGCTGTAGGTGTCTGCACGGGCAAATGTAACGCTCATTTCCCACCAGGAAGAGGAATTAAACAAAGGCTCAGCGTGCCCTGCTGAAAACAGATTAGGGCCTGAAGCAATCCTGCGGTTTTGTGCCCAGCTCACAAGAAAGTGAGTTGAAGAAAGGAGCTCAGGGGCACTGTAATTCACAAACCTGCAGAGTTATAAATGACAGCTATCCTCCAAAAATATATTGAAGTAAGCCTGCGAAGGGGACTTGAAAGCGGGGCAGAATCTCAGGAAAACGATTGCAGAGGGTAGACTGGAATTGCCCTGAAAGCATAGGAAAAGAGGCACAACGTCGTCAATGATGCACTTGGCCAAAAAGGGCGTATGCGTTTTTTCCTGAATATATTCAGGAAAAAACGCATACGCCCTTTTTGGCCAACCAAGCAAGCCTGTAAAGGAAATCTGCACTACAATGAAATCTCACTGCCCTCCCCCCTGGGCAAAAGGGCCATCTGAAAAAAGTGTAAAATCCAGAAAGGTAGGACAGGATATGCAGAACAGGGAGCCTTATTATCCTGATTGGCTGGATGTAAATTGCCAACAGCCACCCTGGAGAAGTGTATGGTGTTTCCTGAAACACGTAAGAAATAAAGGAACACAGCCTATGGCAATTGCACTTATGGTCCTCTTGCTTAGGGAAATTAAAATCAAAAACAGAGATCCACCCCAAAGTTTGGGACAGCTGTGTTCCCAAGAAGCTCGTCTACCGTACCAGGTAAATATCCCAGAAATCAAAAAATGGATAAAGAAGTTGTGGCACGTACGTGCAATGCAATATCACTCAGCAATGAAAGCTGTGTCATCAGGCCCGTAGCGGCATAGTGAGTGGATGCAGGTACGGTGATTCTACGTGAACTACGTCACACAGAAAAAGAAACATCATAAGATATCACTAATAAACGGAATGTAAATTTAACTACACATGAACTGAATTACAAAACAGAACAGGGTCTCAAATTTTTAAAACCAACTAGTGCTTGCTTATGGGGAAATGTGCATTGGGATGCTGCATAAAACCAGAGACTGAAATTAGCACAGATAACATTCCATCAGCCAAATATGTAATAGACAAGACCTACTCCTTGCTCAACGAAATGGACTCAACACCACATATTCAACGCCTAGGAATATACATGACTAGGAAGAATCTTAAAACCCATGGATTTATATGTCTCCGTAAGAGAATCAAGCGTGTGTACAGCAGCATAAACACAGCAGTGAAAATCCGATAAATCCCATTATCAAAATAAATTTCGAAAACAAAACACAAAGACAGTGAAATAGAGAGCAATTCTTAAATAATTCACTCAGGGCATGTGATGCAACCAGGATTTACCACATCTACACCCAGAGCTGGTTGAGACATAAGGCTGGACACTTCAGGCTGATAGCATTGGTGAGTTTCGGTGAGCAAATGCAGACCCTTTGAAGTCATACTGCATGGTACCCATTCCATGGGTCCCAACTCTCCAGGTTCAAGGGATTCGTCCTCCAGCTAAAACATGCATGGGAAACCCAGAGTATCGTCCACCGTGTAATTGGGAAACGATTTAAAATGCATCTCAGTTTTCGTATACTGGTCCTCGGGTTCAACATTCCAGATGCTTTACTAACACTCTCCCCGCTTGGAGAGTCAGTGCCTTTAACCTCCTCTTTGGCACAGCTTGCAATTTCTGTGCAAGATGAACAGGAATAGGGAGAGCCAATGAGAGACTAGCCGTAGGTGTCTGTACGGGCAAATGTAATGCTCATTGCCCACCAGGAAGAGGAATTAAACAAAGGCTCAGCATGCCCTGCTGAAAACAGATTAGGGCCTGAAGCTATCATGCGGTTTTGTGCCCAGCTCACAAGAAAGCGAGTTGAAGAAAGGAGCTCAGGTGCACTGTAATTCACAAACCTGCAGAGTTATAAATGACAGCTATCCTCCAAAAATATATTGAAGTAAGCCTGCGAAGGGGCTTGAAAGCGGGGCAGAATTTCAGGAAAACGATTGCAGGGGTAGACTGGAATTGCCCTGAAAGCATAGGAAAAGAGGCAGAACGTCGACAATGATGCACTTGGCCAAAAAGGGCGTATGCGTTTTTTCCTGAATATATTCAGGAAAAAACGCATACGCCCTTTTTGCCCAACCAAGCAAGCCTGTAAAGGAAATCTGCACCACAACGAAGTCTCACTGCCCCCCCGGGCAAAAGGGCCAACGGAAAAAAGTGTAAAATCCAGAAAGGTAGGACAGGATATGGAGAACAGGGAGCCTTGTTATGCTGATTGGCAGGATGTAAATTGCCAGCAGCCACCCTGGAGAAGTGTATGGTGTTTCCTGAAACACGTAAGAAACAAAGCAACACAGCCTATGGCACTTCCACTTATGGTCCTATAGCTTACGGAAATTAAAATCAAAAACAGACAGCCACCCCAATATTTGGGACGGCTGTGTTCACAAGAAGCTCGTCTACAGTATCAGGTAAATATCCCAGAAAGCAAAAAATGCATAAAGAAGTTGTGGCACGTACGTACAATGCAATATCACTCAGCAATGAAATCTGTGTCATCAGGCTCGTAGCGGCATAGTGAGTGGATGCAGGTACGGTGATTCTACGTGAACTACGTCACACAGAAAAAGAAACATCATAAGATATCACTAATACACGGAATGTAAACTTGACTACACATGAACTGAATTACAAAACAGAACAGGGTCTCAAATTTAGAAAACCAACTAGTGCTTGCTTATGGGGAAAGGTGCGTTGGGGTGCTGCATAAAACCAGAGACTGAAATTAGCACAGATAACTTTCCATAAGCCAAATAAGTAATAGACAAGACCTACTCCTTGCTCAAGGAAATGGACCCAACACCACATATTCAACGCCTAGGAATATACCTGACTAGGAAGAATCTTAAAATCCATGGATATATATGTCTCCGTAAGAGAATCAAGCGTGTGTACAGCGGGCAAAACGCAGCAGTGAAAATCCGATAAATCCCATTATCAAAATAAATTTCGAAAACAAAACACAAAGACAGTGAAATAGAGAGGAATTCTTAAATAATTCACTCAGGGCATGTGATGCAACCGGGATTGACCACATCTACACCCAGAGCTGGTTGAGACATAAGGCTGGACACTTCAGGCTGATAGCATTCGTGAGTTTCGGTGAGCAAATGCAGACCCTTTGAAGTCATACTGCATGGTACCCATTCCATGGGTCCCAACTCTCCAGGTCCAAGGGATTCTTCCTCCAGCTAAAACATGCATGGGAAACCCAGAGTATCGTCCACCGTGTGATTGGGAAACGATTTAAAATGCATCTCAGGTTTCATATCCTGGTCCTCGGGTTCACCATTCCAGATGCTTTACTAACACTCTCCCTGCTTGGAGAGTCAGTGCCTTTAACCTCCTGTTTGGCACAGCTTGCAATTTCTGTGCAAGATGAACAGGAATAGGGAGAACCAATGAGAGACTAGCTGTAGGTGTCTGCACGGGCAAATGTAACGCTCATTGCCGACCAGGAAGAGGAGTTAAACAAAGGCTCAGCGTGCCCTGCTGAAAACAGGTTAGGGCCTGAAGCAATCCTGCGGTTTTGTGCCCAGCTCACAAGAAAGCGAGTTGAAGAAACTAGCTCAGGGGCACTGTAATTCACAAACCTGCAGAGTTATAAATGACAGCTATTCTCCAAAAATATATTGAAGTAAGCCTGCGAAGGGGACTTGAAAGCGGGGCAGAATTTCAGGAAAACGATGGCAGGGTGTAGACTGGAATTGCCCTGAAAGCATAGGAAAAGAGGCACAACGTCGACAATGATGCAGTTGGCCAAAAAGGGCGTATGCGTTTTTTCCTGAATATATTCAGGAAAAAACGCATACGCCCTTTTTGGCCAACCAAGCAAGCCTGTAAAGGAAATCTGCACTACAATGAAGTCTCACTGCCCCCCGGGCAAAAGGGCCATCTGAAAAAAGTGTAAAATCCAGAAATGTAGGACAGGATATGGAGAACAGGGAGCCTTGTTATGCTGATTGGCAGGATGTATATTGCCGGCAGCCACCCTGGAGAAGTGTATGGTGTTTCCTGAAACACGTAAGAAACAAAGCAACAGAGCCTATGGAACTTCCACTTATGGTCCTATAGCTTACGGAAATTAAAATCAAAAACAGACAGCCACCCCAATATTTGGGACGGCTGTGTTCCCAAGAAGCTCGTCTACAATACCAGGTAAATATCCCAGAAAGCAAAAAATGGATAAAGAAGTTGTGGCACGTACGTGCAATGCAATATCACTCAGAAATGAAATCTGTGTCATCAGGCCCGTAGCGGCATAGTGAGTGGATGCAGGTACGGTGATTCTACGTGAACTACGTCACACAGAAAAAGAAACATCATAAGATATCACTAATACACGGAATGTAAACTTGACTACACATGAACTGAATTACAAAACAGAACAGGGTCTCAAATTTAGAAAACCAACAAGTGCTTGCTTATGGGAAAAGGTGCCTTGGGGTGCTACATAAAACCAGAGACTGAAATTAGCACAGATAACTTTCCATAAGCCAAATATGTAATAGACAAGACCTACTCCTTGCTCAACGAAATGGACCCAACACCACATATTCAATGCCTAGGAATATACCTGACTAGGAAGAATCTTAAAACCCATGGATATATATGTCTCCGTAAGAGAATCAAGCGTGTGTACAGCGGCCGAAACGCAGCAGTGAAAATCCGATAAATCCCATTATCAAAATAAATTTCGAAAACAAAACACAAAGACAGTGAAATAGAGAGCAATTCTTAAATAATTCACTCAGGGCATGTGATGCAACCGGGATTTACCACATCTACACCCAGAGCTGGTTGAGACATAAGGCTGGACACTTCAGGCTGATAGCATTGGTGAGTTTTGGTGAGCAAATGCAGACACTTTGAAGTCATACTGCATGGTACCTATTCCATTGGTCCCAACTCTTCAGGTTCAAGGGATTCTTTCTCCAGCTAAAACATGCATAGGAAACCCACAGTATGGTCCACCCTGTGATTGGGAAACGATTTAAAATGCATCTCAGTTTTCGTATCCTGGTCCTCGGGTTCACCATTCCAGATGCTTTACTAACACTCTCCCCGCTTGGAGAGTCAGTGCCTTTAACCTCCTCTTTGGTACAGCTTGCAATTTCTGTGCAAGATGAACAGGAATAGGGAGAACCAATGAGAGACTAGCTGTAGGTGTCTGCACGGGCAAATGTAACGCTCATTGCCCACCAGGAAGAGGAATTAAACAAAGGCTCAGTGTGCCCTGCTGGAAACAGATTAGGGCCTGAAGCAATCCTGCGGTTTTGTGCCCAGCTCACAAGAAAGCGAGTTGAAGAAAGGAGCTCAGGGGCACTGTACTTCACAAACCTGCAGAGTTATAAATGACAGCTATCCTGCAAAAATATATTGAAGTAAGCCTGCGAAGGGGACTTGAAAGCGGGGCAGAATTTCAGGAAAACGATTGCAGGGTGTAGACTGGAATTGCCCTGAAAGCATAGGAAAAGAGGCACAACGTCGACAATGATGCACTTGGCCAAAAAGGGCGTATGCGTTTTTTCCTGAATATATTCAGGAAAAAACGCATACGCCCTTTTTGGCCAACCAAGCAAGCCTGTAAAGGAAATCTGCACTACAATGAAATCTCACTGCCCCCCCCACCGGGCAAAAGGGCCATCTGAAAAAAGTGTAAAATCCAGAAAGGTAGGACAGGATATGGAGAACAGGGAGCCTTGTTATGCTGATTGGCAGGATGTATATTGTGAACAGCCACCCTGGAGATGTGTATGGTGTTTCCTGAAACACGTAAGAAATAAAGCAACACAGCCTATGGAAATTGCAATTATGGTCCTATTGCTTAGGGAAATTAAAATCAAAAACGGAGAGCCACCCCAAAGTTTGGGACGGCTGTGTTCCCAAGAAGCTCGTCTACAGTACCAGGTAAATATCCCAGAAAGCAAAAAATGGATAAAGAAGTTGTGGCACGTACGTGCAATGCAATATCACTCAGCAATGAAATCTGTGTCATCAGGCCCGTAGCGGCATAGTGAGTGGATGCAGGTACGGTGTTTCTACGTGAACTACGTCACACAGAAAAAGAAACATCATAAGATATCACTAATACACGGAATGTAAACTTGACTACACATGAACTGAATTACAAAAGAGAACAGGGTCACAAATTTAGAAAACCAACTAGTGCTTGCTTATGGGGAAAGGTGCCTTGGGGTGCTGCATAAAACCAGAGACTGAAATTAGCACAGATAACATTCCATAAGCCAAATATGTAATAGGCAAGACCTACTCCTTGCTCAACGAAATGGACTCAACACCACATAATCAACGCCTAGGAATATACCTGACTAGGAAGAATCTTAAAACCCATGGATATATATGTCTCCGTAAGAGAATCAAGCGTGTGTACAGCGGCCGAAACGCAGCAGTGAAAATCCGATAAATCCCATTATCAAAATAAATTTCGAAAACAAAACACAAAGACAGCGAAATAGAGAGCAATTCTTAAATAATTCACTCAGGGCATGTGATGCAACCGGGATTGACCACATCTACACCCAGAGCTGGTTGAGACATAAGGCTGGACACTTCAGGCTGATAGCATTGGTGAGTTTCGGTGAGCAAATGCAGACCCTTTGAAGTCATACTGCATGGTACCCAATCCATGGGTCCCAACTCTCCAGGTTCAAGGCATTCTTCCTCCAGCTAAAACATGCATGGGAAACCCAGAGTATCGTCCACCGTGTGATTGGGAAATGATTTAAAATGCATCTCAGTTTTCCTATCCTGGTCCTCGGGTTCACCATTCCAGATGCTTTACTAACACTCTCCCCGCTTGGAGAGTCAGTGCCTTTAACCTCCTGTTTGGCACAGCATGCAATTTCTGTGCAAGATGAACAAGAATAGGGAGAACCAATGAGAGACTAGCTGTAGGTGTCTCCACGGGCAAATGTAACGCTCATTTCCCACCAGGAAGAGGAATTAACCAAAGGCTCAGCGTGCCCTGCCGATAACAGATTAGGGCCTGAAGCAATCCTGCGGTTTTGTGCCCAGCTCACAAGAAAGCGAGTTGAAGAAAGGAGCTCAGGGGCACTGTAATTCACAAACCTGCAGAGTTATAAATGACAGCTATCCTCCAAAAATATATTGAAGTAAGCCTGCGAAGGGGACTTGAAAGCGGGGCAGAATTTCAGGAAAACGATTGCAGGGGGTAGACTGGAATTGCCCTGTAAGCATAGGAAAAGAGGCAGAACGTCGACAATGATGCACTTGGCCAAAAAGGGCGTATGCGTTTTTTCCTGAATATATTCAGGAAAAAACGCATACGCCCTTTTTGGCCAAACAAGCAAGCCTGTAAAGGAAATCTGCACTACAATGAAATCTCACTGCCCCCCCGGGCAAAAGGGCCATCTGAAAAAAGTGTAAAATCCAGAAAGGTAGGACAGGATATGGAGAACAGGGAGCCTTGTTATGCTGATTGGCAGGATGTAAATTGCCAGCAGCCACCCTGGAGAAGTGTATGGTGTTTCCTGAAACACGTAAGAAACAAAGCAACACAGCCTATGGCACTTCCACTTATGGTCCTATAGCTTACGGAAATTAAAATCAAAAACAGACAGCCACCCCAATATTTGGGACGGCTGTGTTCACAAGAAGCTCGTCTACAGTATCAGGTAAATATCCCAGAAAGCAAAAAATGGATAAAGAAGTTGTGGCACGTACGTACAATGCAATATCACTCAGCAATGAAATCTGTGTCATCAGGCCCGTAGCGGCATAGTGAGTGGATGCAGGTACGGTGATTCTACGTGAACTACGTCACACAGATAAAGAAACATCATAAGATATCACTAATACACGGAATGTAAACTTGACTACACATGAACTGAATTACAAAAAAGAACAGGGTCTCAAATTTAGAAAACCAACTAGTGCTTGCTTATGGGGAAAGTTGCGTTAGGGTGCTGCATAAAACCAGAGACTGAAATTGGCACAGATAACTTTCCATAAGCCAAATATGTAATAGACAAGACCTACTCCTTGCTCAACGAAATGGACCCAACACCACATATTCAACGCCTAGGAATATACCTGACTAGGAAGAATCTTAAAACCCATGGATATATATGTCTCCATAAGAGAATCAAGCATGTGTACAGCGGCCGAAACGCAGCAGTGAAAATCCGATAAATCCCGTTATCAAAATAAATTTCGAAAACAAAACACAAAGACAGTGAAATAGAGAGAAATTGTTAAATAATTCACTCAGGGCATGTGATGCAACCGGGATTTACCACATCTACACCCAGAGCTGGTTGAGACATAAGGCTGGACACTTCAGGCTGATAGCATTGGTGAGTTTCGGTGAGCAAATGCAGACCCTTTGAAGTCATCCTGCATGGTACCCATTCCATGGGTCCGAACTCTCCAGGTTCAAGGG
This sequence comes from Phocoena phocoena, assembly GCF_963924675.1. Classification (NCBI taxonomy): domain Eukaryota; kingdom Metazoa; phylum Chordata; class Mammalia; order Artiodactyla; family Phocoenidae; genus Phocoena; species Phocoena phocoena. Next base: position 431,974 of record NW_027077448.1, read on the forward strand.
ATTCTTCCTCCAGCTAAAACATGCATGGGAAACCCAGAGTATCGTCCACCGTGTGATTGGGAAATGATTTAAAATGCATCTCAGTTTTCGTTTCCTTGTCCTCGGGTTCACCATTCCAGATGCTTTACTAACACTCTCCCCGCTTGGAGAGTCAGTGCCTTTAACCTCCTGTTTCGCACAGCTTGCAATTTCTGTGCAAGATGAACAGGAATAGGGAGAACCAATGAGAGACTAGCTGTAGGTGTCTGCACGGGCAAATGTAACGCTCATTGCCCACCAGGAAGAGGAATTAAACAAAGGCTCAGTGTGGCCTGCTGGAAACAGATTAGGGCCTGAAGCAATCCTGCGGTTTTGTGCCCAGCTCACAAGAAAGCGAGTTGAAGAAAGGAGCTCAGGGGCACTGTACTTCACAAACTTGCAGAGTTATAAATGACAGCTATCCTCCAAAAATATATTGAAGTAAGCCTGCGAAGGGGACTTGAAAGCGGGGCTGAATTTCAGGAAAACGATTGCAGGGGGTAGACTGGAATTGCCCTGAAAGCATAGGAAAAGAGGCACAACGTCGATAATGATGCACTTGGCCAAAAAGGGCGTATGCGTTTTTTACTGAATAAATTCAGGAAAAAACGCATACGCACTTTTTGGCCAACCAAGCAAGCCTGTAAAGGAAATCTGCACTACAATGAAGTCTCATTGCCCCCCCCGGGCAAAAGGGCTGTCTGAAAAAACTGTAAAATCCAGAAAGGTAGGACAGGATGTGGAGAACAGGGAGCCTTGTTATGCTGATTGGCAGGATGTAAATTTCCAGCAGCCACCCTGGAGAAGTGTATGGTGTTTCCTGAAACACGTAAGAAACAAAGCAACACAGCCTATGGCACTTCCACTTATGGTCCTATAGCTTACGGAAATTAAAATCAAAAACAGACAGCCACCCCAATATTTGGGACGGCTGTGTTCACAAGAAGCTCGTCTACAGTATCAGGTAAATATCCCAGAAAGCAAAAAATGGATAAAGAAATTGTGGCACGTACGTGCAATGCAATATCACTCAGCAATGAAATCTGTGTCATCAGGCCCGTAGCGGCATAGTGAGTGGATGCAGGTACGGTGATTCTACGTGAACTACGTCACACAGAAAAAGAAACATCATAAGATATCACTAATACACGGAATGTAAACTTGACTACACATGAACTGAATTACAAAACAGAACAGGGTCTCAAATTTAGAAAACCAACTAGTGCTTGCTTATGGGGAAAGGTGCGTTGGGGTGCTGCATAAAACCAGAGACTGAAATTAGCACAGATAACATTCCATAAGCCAAATATGTAATAGATAAGACCTACTCCTTGCTCAACGAAATGGACTCAACACCACATATTCAACGCCTAGGAATATACCTGACTAGGAAGAATCTTAAAACCCATGGATATATATGTCTCCGTAAGAGAATCAAGCGTGTGTACAGCGGCGGAAATGCATCAGTGAAAATCCGATAAATCCCATTATCAAAATAAATTTCGAAAACAAAACACAAAGACAGTGAAATAGAGAGCAATTCTTAAATAATTCACTCAGGGCATGTGATGCAACCGGGATTTACCACATCTACACCCAGAGCTGGTTGAGACATAAGGCTGGACACTTCAGGCTGATAGCATTGGTGAGTTTCGGTGAGCAAATGCAGACCCTTTGAAGTCATACTGCATGGTACCCACTCCATGGGTCCCAACTCTCCAGGTTCAAGGGATTCTTCCTCCAGCTAAAACATGCATGGGAAACCCAGAGTATCGTCCACCGTGTGATTGGGAAATGATTTAAAATGCATCTCAGTTTTCGTTTCCTTGTCCTCGGGTTCACCATTCCAGATGCCTTACTAACACTCTCCCCACTTGGAGAGTCAGTGCCTTTAACCTCCTGTTTCGCACAGCTTGCAATTTCTGTGCAAGATGAACAGGAATAGGGAGAACCAATGAGAGACTAGCTGTAGGTGTCTGCACGGGCAAATGTAACGCTCATTACCGACCAGGAAGAGGAATTAAACAAAGGCTCAGCGTGCCCTGCTGAAAAGAGATTAGGGCCTGAAGCAATCCTGCAGTTTTGTGCCCAGCTCACAAAAAAGCGAGTTGAAGAAAGGAGCTCAGGGGCACTGTAATTCACAAACCTGCAGAGTTATAAATGACAGCTATCCTCCAAAAATATATTGAAGTAAGCCTGCGAAGGGGACTTGAAAGCGGGGCAGAATTTCAGGAAAACGATTGCAGGGGTAGACTGGAATTGCCCTGAAAGCATAGGAAAAGAGGCAGAACGTCGACAATGATGCACTTGGCCAAAAAGGGCGTATGCGTTTTTTCCTGAATATATTCAGGAAAAAACGCATACGCCCTTTTTGGCCAACCAAGCAAGCCTGTAAAGGAAATCTGCACTACAATGAAGTCTCACTGCCCCCCGGGCAAGAGGGACATCTGAAAAAAGTGTAAAATCCAGAAAGGTAGGACAGGATATGGAGAACAGGGAGCCTTGTTATGCTGATTGGCAGGATGTAAATTGCCAGCAGCCACCCTGGAGAAGTGTATGGTGTTTCCTGAAACACGTAAGAAACAAAGCAACACAGCCTATGGCACTTCCACTTATGGTCCTATAGCTTACGGAAATTAAAATCAAAAACAGACAGCCACCCCAATATTTGGGACGGCTGTGTTCACAAGAAGCTCGTCTACAGTATCAGGTAAATATCCCAGAAAGCAAAAAATGGATAAAGAAGTTGTGGCACGTACGTACAATGCAATATCACTCAGCAATGAAATCTGTGTCATCAGGCCCGTAGCGGCATAGTGAGTGGATGCAGGTACGGTGATTCTACGTGAACTACGTCACACAGAAAAAGAAACATCATAAGATATCACTAATACACGGAATGTAAAGTTGCCTACACATGAACTGAATTACAAAAAAGAACAGGGTCTCAAATTTAGAAAACCAACTAGTGCTTGCTTATGGGGAAAGGTGCCTTGGGGTGCTGCATAAAACCAGAGACTGAAATTAGCACAATTAACTTTCCATAAGCCAAATATGTAATAGACAAGACCTACTCCTTGCTCAACGAAATGGACCCAACACCACATATTCAACGCCTAGGAATATACCTGACTAGGAAGAATCTTAAAACCCATGGATATATATGTCTCCGTAAGAGAATCAAGCGTGTGTACAGCGGCCGAAACGCAGCAGTGAAAATCCGATAAATCCCATTATCAAAATAAATTTCGAAAACAAAACACAAAGACAGTGAAATAGAGAGAAATTGTTAAATAATTCACTCAGGGCATGTGATGCAACCGGGATTTACCACATCTACACCCAGAGCTGGTTGAGACATAAGGCTGGACACTTCAGGCTGATAGCATTGGTGAGTTTCGGTGAGCAAATGCAGACCCTTTGAAGTCATACTGCATGGTACCCATTCCATGGGTCCCAACTCTCCAGGTTCAAGGGATTCTTCCTCCAGCTAAAACATGCATGGGAAACCCAGAGTATCGTCCACCGTGTGATTGGGAAATGATTTAAAATGCATCTCAGTTTTCGTTTCCTTGTCCTCGGGTTCACCATTCCAGATGCTTTACTAACATTCTCCCCGCTTGGAGAGTCAGTGCCTTTAACCTCCTGTTTCGCACAGCTTGCAATTTCTGTGCAAGATGAACAGGAATAGGGAGAACCAATGAGAGACTAGCTGTAGGTGTCTGCACGGGCAAATGTAACGCTCATTGCCCACCAGGAAGAGGAATTAAACAAAGGCTCAGTGTGCCCTGCTGGAAACAGATGAGGGCCTGAAGCAATCCTGCGGTTTTTTGCCCAGCTCACAAGAAAGCGAGTTGAAGAAAGGAGCTCAGGGGCACTGTAATTCACAAACCTGCAGAGTTATAAATGACAGCTATCCTCCAAAAATATATTGAAGTAAGCCTGGGAAGGGGACTTGAAAGCAGGGCTGAATTTCAGTAAAACGATTGCAGGGGGTAGACAGAATTGCCCTGAAAGCATAGGAAAAGAGGCACAACGTCCACAATGATGCATTTGGCCAAAAAGGGCGTATGCGTTTTTTCCTGAATATATTCAGGAAAAAACGCATACGCCCTTTTTGGCCAACCAAGCAAGCCTGTAAAGGAAATCTGCACTACAATGAAATCTCACTGCCCCCCCGGGCAAAAGGGCCATCTGAAAAAAGTGTAAAATCCAGAAAGGTAGGACAGGATATGGAGAACAGGGAGCCTTGTTATGCTGATTGGCAGGATGTAAATTGCCAGCAGCCACCTTGGAGGAATGTATGGTGTTTCCTGAAACACGTAAGAAACAAAGCAACACAGCCTATGGCACTTCCACTTATGGTCCTATAGCTTACGGAAATTAAAATCAGAAACAGACAGCCACCCCAATATTTGGGACGGCTGTGTTCACAAAAAGCTCGTCTACAGTATCAGGTAAATATCCCAGAAAGCAAAAAATGGATAAAGAAGTTGTGGCACGTACGTGCAATGCAATATAACTCAGCAATGAAATCTGTGTCATCAGGCCCGTAGCGGCATAGTGAGTGGATGCAGGTACGGTGATTCTACGTGAACTACGTCACACAGAAAAAGAAACATCATAAGATATCACTAATACACGGAATGTAAACTTGACTACACATGAACTGAATTACAAAACAGAACAGGGTCTCAAATTTAGAAAACCAACTAGTGCTTGCTTATGGGGAAAGGTGCGTTGGGGTGCTGCATAAAACCAGAGACTGAAATTAGCACAGATAACTTTCCATAAGCCAAATATGTAATAGACAAGACCTACTCCTTGCTCAACGAAATGGACTCAACACCACATATTCAACGCCTAGGAATATACCTGACTAAGAAGAATCTTAAAACCCATGGATATATATGTCTCCGAAGGAGAATCAAGCGTGTGTACAGCTGCGGAAATGCAGCAGTACAAATCCGATAAATCCCATTATCAAAATAAATTTCGAAAACAAAACACAAAGACAGTGAAATAGAGAGCAATTCTTAAATAATTCACTCAGGGCATGTGATGCAACCGGGACTGACCACATCTACACCCAGAGCTGGTTGAGACATAAGGCTGGACACTTCAGGCTGATAGCACTGGTGAGTTTCGGTGAGCAAATGCAGACCCTTTGAAGTCATACTGCATGGTACCAATTCCATGGGTCCCAACTCTCCAGGTTCAAGGCATTCTTCCTCCAGCTAAAACATGCATGGGAAACCCAGAGTATCGTCCACCGTGTGATTGGGAAACGATTTAAAATGCATCTCAGTTTTCGTATCCTGGTCCTCGGGTTCACCATTCCAGATGCTTTACTAACACTCTCCCCGCTTGGAGAGTCAGTGCCTTTAACCTCCTGTTTGGCACAGCTTGCAATTTCTGTGCAAGATGAACAGGAATAGGGAGAACCAATGAGAGACTAGCTGTAGGTGTCTGCACGGGCAAATGTAACGCTCATTGCCGACCAGGAAGAGGAATTAAACAAAGGCTCAGCGTGCCCTGCTGAAAACAGATTAGGGCCTGAAGCAATCCTGCGGTTTTGTGCCCAGCTCACAAGAAAGCGAGTTGAAGAAAGGAGCTCAGGGGCACTGTACTTCACAAACCTGCAGAGTTATAAATGACAGCTATCCTCCAAAAATATATTGAAGTAAGCCTGCGAAGGGGACTTGAAAGCGGGGCAGAATTTCAGGAAAACGATTGCAGGGTGTAGACTGGAATTGCCCTGAAAGCATAGGAAAAGAGGCACAACGTCGACAATGATGCACTTGGCCAAAAAGAGCGTATGTGTTTTTTCCTGAATATATTCAGGAAAAAACGCATACGCCTTTTTGGCCAACCAAGCAAGCCTGTAAAGGAAATCCTCACTACAATGAAATCTCACTGCCCCCCCGGGCAAAAGGGCCATCTGAAAAAAGTGTAAAATCCAGAAAGTTAGGACAGGATATGGAGAACAGGGAGCCTTGTTATGCTGATTGGCAGGATGTAAATTGCCAGCAGCCACCCTGGAGAAGTGTATGGTGTTTCCTGAAACACGTGAGAAACAAAGCAACACAGCCTATGGCACTTCCACTTATTGTCCTATAGCTTACGGAAATTAAAATCAAAAAAAGACAGCCACCCCAATATTTGGGACGGCTGTGTTCACAAGAAGCTCGTCTGCATTATCAGGTAAATATCCCAGAAAGCAAAAAATGGATAAAGAAGTTGTGGCACGTACGTACAATGCAATATCACTCAGCAATGAAATCTGTGTCATCAGGCCCGTAGCGGCATAGTGAGTGGATGCAGGTATGGTGATTCTACGTGAACTACGTCACACAGAAAAAGAAACATCATAAGATATCACTAATACATGGAAGGTAAACTTGACTACACATGAACTGAATTACTAAACAGAACAGGGTCTCAAATTTAGAAAACCAACTAGTGCTTGCTTATGGCGAAAGGTGCCTTGGGGTGCTGCATAAAACCAGAGACTGAAATTAGCACAGATAACTTTCCATAAGCCAAATATGTAATAGACAAGACCTACTCCTTGCTCAACGAAATGGACCCAACACCACATATTCAACGCCTAGGAATATACCTGACTAGGAAGAATCTTAAAACCCATGGATATATATGTCTCCGTAAGAGAATCAAGCGTGTGTACAGCGGCCGAAACGCAGCAGTGAAAATCTGATAAATCCCATTATCAATATAAATTTCGAAAACAAAACACAAAGACAGTGAAATAGAGAGCAATTCTTAAATAATTCACTCAGGGCATGTGATGCAACCGGGATTGACCACATCTACACACAGAGCTGGTTGAGACATAAGGCTGGACACTTCAGGCTGATAGCATTGGTGAGTTTCGGTGAGCAAATGCAGACCCTTTGAAGTCATACTGCATGGTACCCATTCCATGGGTCCCAAATCTCCAGGTTCAAGGGATTCTTCCTCCAGCTAAAACATGCATGGGAAACCCAGAGTATCGTCCACCGTGTGATTGGGAAATGATTTAAAATGCATCTCAGTTTTCGTATCCTGGTCCTCGGGTTCACCATTCCAGATGCTTTACTAACACTCTCCCCGCTTGGAGAGTCAGTGCCTTTAACCTCCTGTTTCGCACAGCTTGCAATTTCTGTGCAAGATGAACAGGAATAGGGAGAACCAATGAGAGACTAGCTGTAGGTGTCTGCACGGGCAAATGTAACGCTCATTGCCCACCAGGAAGAGGAATTAAACAAAGGCTCAGTGTGCCCTGCTGGAAACAGATTAGGGCCTGAAGCAATCCTGCGGTTTTGTGCCCAGCTCACAAGAAAGCGAGTTGAAGAATGGAGCTCAGGGGCACTGTACTTCACAAACCTGCAGAGTTATAAATGACAGCTATCCTCCAAAAATATATTGAAGTAAGCCTGCGAAGGGGACTTGAAAGCGGGGCTGAATTTCAGGAAAACGATTGCAGGGGGTAGACTGGAATTGCCCTGAAAGCATAGGAAAAGAGGCACAACGTCGACAATGATGCACTTGGCCAAAAAGGGCGTATGCGTTTTTTCCTGAATATATTCAGGAAAAAACGCATACGCCCTTCTTGGCCAACCAAGCAAGCCTGTAAAGGAAATCTGCACTACAATGAAGTCTCACTGCCCCCCCGGGCAAAAGGGCCATCTGAAAAAAGTGTAAAATCCAAAAAGGTAGGACAGGATATGGAGAACTGGGAGCCTTGTTATGCTGATTGGCAGGATGTAAATTGCCAGCAGCCACCCTGGAGAAGTGTATGGTGTTTCCTGAAACACGTAAGAAACAAAGCAACACAGCCTATGGCACTTCCACTTATGGTCCTATAGCTTACGGAAATTAAAATCAAAAACAGACAGCCACCCCAATATTTGGGACGGCTGTGTTCCCAAGAAGCTCCTCTACAGTATCAGGTAAATATCCCAGAAAGCAAAAAATGGATAAAGAAGTTGTGGCACGTACGTACAATGCAATATCACTCAGCAATGAAATCTGTGTCATCAGGCCCGTAGCGGCATAGTGAGTGGATGCAGGTACGGTGATTCTACGTGAACTACGTCACACAGAAAAAGAAACATCATAAGATATCACTAATACACGGAATGTAAACTTGACTACACATGAAGTGAATTACAAAACAGAACAGGGACTCAAATTTAGAAAACCAACTAGTGCTTGCTTATGGGTAAAGGTGCCTTGGGGTGCTGCATAAAACCAGAGACTGAAATTAGCACAGAAAACTTACCATAAGCCAAATATGTAATAGACAAGACCTACTCCTTGCTCAACGAAATGGACCCAACACCACATATTCAACGCCTAGGAATATACCTGACTAGGAAGAATCTTAAAACCCATGGATATATATGTCTCCGTAAGAGAATCAAGCGTGTGTACAGCGGCCGAAACGCAGCAGTGCAAATCCGATAAATCCCATTATCAAAATAAATTTCGAAAACAAAACACAAAGACAGTGAAATAGAGAGCAATTCTTAAATAATTCACTCAGGGCATGTGATGCAACAGGGATTGACCACATCTACACCCAGAGCTGGTTGAGACATAAGGCTGGACACTTCAGGCTGATAGCACTGGTGAGTTTCGGTGAGCAAATGCAGATCCTTTGAAGTCATACTGCATGGTACCCATTCCATGGGTCCCAACTCTCCAGGTTCAAGGCATTCTTCCTCCAGCTAAACCATGCATGGGAAACACAGAGTATCGTCTACCGTGTGATTGGGAAACGATTTAAAATGCATCTCAGTTGTCGTATCCTGGTCCTCGGGTTCACCATTCCAGATGCTTTACTAACACTCTCCCCGCTTGGAGAGTCAGTGCCTTTAACCTCCTGTTTGGCACAGCTTGCAATTTCTGTGCAAGATGAACAGGAATAGGGAGAACCAATGAGAGACTAGCTGTAGGTGTCTGCACGGGCAAATGTAACGCTCATTGCCGACCAGGAAGAGGAATTAAACAAAGGCTCAGCGTGCCCTGCTGAAAACAGATTAGGGCCTGAAGCAATCCTGCGGTTTTGTGCCCAGCTCACAAGAAAGCGAGTTGAAGAAAGGAGCTCAGGGGCACTGTACTTCACAAACCTGCAGAGTTATAAATGACAGCTATCCTCCAAAAATATATTGAAGTAAGCCTGCGAAGGGGACTTGAAAGCGGGGCAGAATTTCAGGAAAACGATTGCAGGGTGTAGACTGGAATTGCCCTGAAAGCATAGGAAAAGAGGCACAACGTCGACAATGATGCACTTGGCCAAAAAGGTCGTATGCGTTTTTTCCTGAATATATTCAGGAAAAAACGCATACGCCCTTTTTGGCCAACCAAGCAAGCCTGTAAAGGAAATCCTCACTACAATGAAATCTCACTGCCCCCCCGGGCAAAAGGGCCATCTGAAAAAAGTGTAAAATCCAGAAAGTTAGGACAGGATATGGAGAACAGAGAGCCTTGTTATGCTGATTGGCAGGATGTAAATTGCCAGCAGCCACAATGGAGAAGTGTATGGTGTTTCCTGAAACACGTGAGAAACAAAGCAACACAGCCTATGGCACTTCCACTTATTGTCCTATAGCTTACGGAAATTAAAATCAAAAACAGACAGCCACCCCAATATTTGGGACGGCTGTGTTCACAAGAAGCTCGTCTACATTATCAGGTAAATATCCCAGAAAGCAAAAAATGGATAAAGAAGTTGTGGCACGTACGTACAATGCAATATCACTCAGCAAAGAAATCTGTGTCATCAGGCCCGTAGCGGCATAGTGAGTGGATGCAGGTATGGTGATTCTACGTGAACTACGTCACACAGAAAAAGAAACATCATAAGATATCACTAATACACGGAATGTAAACTTGACTACACATGAACTGAATTACAAAACAGAACAGGGTCTCAAATTTAGAAAACCAACTAGTGCTTGCTTATGGGGAAAGGTGCCTTGGGGTGCTGCATAAAACCAGAGACTGAAATTAGCACAGATAACTTTCCATAAGCCAAATATGTAATAGACAAGACCTACTCCTTGCTCAATGAAATGGACCCAACACCACATATTCAACGCCTAGGAATATACCTGACTAGGAAGAATCTTAAAACCCATGGATATATATGTCTCCGTAAGAGAATCAAGCGTGTGTACAGCGGCCGAAACGCAGCAGTGAAAATCCGATAAATCCCATTATCAAAATAAATTTCGAAAACAAAACACAAAGACAGTGAAATAGAGAGCAATTCTTAAATAATTCACTCAGGGCATGTGATGCAACAGGGATTGACCACATCTACACCCAGAGCTGGTTGAGACATAAGGCTGGACACTTCAGGCTGATAGCACTGGTGAGTTTCGGTGAGCAAATGCAGATCCTTTGAAGTCATACTGCATGGTACCCATTCCATGGGTCCCAACTCTCCAGGTTCAAGGCATTCTTCCTCCAGCTAAACCATGCATGGGAAACACAGAGTATCGTCTACCGTGTGATTGGGAAACGATTTAAAATGCATCTCAGTTGTCGTATCCTGGTCCTCGGGTTCACCATTCCAGATGCTTTACTAACACTCTCCCCGCTTGGAGAGTCAGTGCCTTTAACCTCCTGTTTGGCACAGCTTGCAATTTCTGTGCAAGATGAACAGGAATAGGGAGAACCAATGAGAGACTAGCTGTAGGTGTCTGCACGGGCAAATGTAACGCTCATTGCCGACCAGGAAGAGGAATTAAACAAAGGCTCAGCGTGCCCTGCTGAAAACAGATTAGGGCCTGAAGCAATCCTGCGGTTTTGTGCCCAGCTCACAAGAAAGCGAGTTGAAGAAAGGAGCTCAGGGGCACTGTACTTCACAAACCTGCAGAGTTATAAATGACAGCTATCCTCCAAAAATATATTGAAGTAAGCCTGCGAAGGGGACTTGAAAGCGGGGCAGAATTTCAGGAAAACGATTGCAGGGTGTAGACTGGAATTGCCCTGAAAGCATAGGAAAAGAGGCACAACGTCGACAATGATGCACTTGGCCAAAAAGGTCGTATGCGTTTTTTCCTGAATATATTCAGGAAAAAACGCATACGCCCTTTTTGGCCAACCAAGCAAGCCTGTAAAGGAAATCCTCACTACAATGAAATCTCACTGCCCCCCCGGGCAAAAGGGCCATCTGAAAAAAGTGTAAAATCCAGAAAGTTAGGACAGGATATGGAGAACAGAGAGCCTTGTTATGCTGATTGGCAGGATGTAAATTGCCAGCAGCCACAATGGAGAAGTGTATGGTGTTTCCTGAAACACGTGAGAAACAAAGCAACACAGCCTATGGCACTTCCACTTATTGTCCTATAGCTTACGGAAATTAAAATCAAAAACAGACAGCCACCCCAATATTTGGGACGGCTGTGTTCACAAGAAGCTCGTCTACATTATCAGGTAAATATCCCAGAAAGCAAAAAATGGATAAAGAAGTTGTGGCACGTACGTACAATGCAATATCACTCAGCAAAGAAATCTGTGTCATCAGGCCCGTAGCGGCATAGTGAGTGGATGCAGGTATGGTGATTCTACGTGAACTACGTCACACAGAAAAAGAAACATCATAAGATATCACTAATACACGGAATGTAAACTTGACTACACATGAACTGAATTACAAAACAGAACAGGGTCTCAAATTTAGAAAACCAACTAGTGCTTGCTTATGGGGAAAGGTGCCTTGGGGTGCTGCATAAAACCAGAGACTGAAATTAGCACAGATAACTTTCCATAAGCCAAATATGTAATAGACAAGACCTACTCCTTGCTCAATGAAATGGACCCAACACCACATATTCAACGCCTAGGAATATACCTGACTAGGAAGAATCTTAAAACCCATGGATATATATGTCTCCGTAAGAGAATCAAGCGTGTGTACAGCGGCCGAAACGCAGCAGTGAAAATCCGATAAATCCCATTATCAAAATAAATTTCGAAAACAAAACACAAAGACAGTGAAATAGAGAGCAATTCTTAAATAATTCACTCAGGGCATGTGATGCAACCGGGATTGACCACATCTACACACAGAGCTGGTTGAGACATAAGGCTGGACACTTCAGGCTGATAGCATTGGTGAGTTTCGGTGAGCAAATGCAGACCCTTTGAAGTCATACTGCATGGTACCCATTCCATGGGTCCCAACCTTCCAGGTTCAAGGGATTCGTCCTCCAGCTAAAACATGCATGGGAAACCCAGAGTATCGTCCACCGTGTGATTGGGAAATGATTTAAAATGCATCTCAGTTTTCGTATCCTGGTCCTCGGGTTCACCATTCCAGATGCTTTACTAACACTCTCCCCGCTTGCAGAGTCAGTGCCTTTAACCTCCTGTTTCGCACAGCTTGCAATTTCTGTGCAAGATGAACAGGAATAGGGAGAACCAATGAGAGACTAGCTGTAGGTGTGTGCACGGGCAAATGTAACGTTCATTGCCCACCAGGAAGAGGAATTAAACAAAGGCTCAGTGTGCCCTGCTGGAAACAGATTAGGGCCTGAAGCAATCATGCAGTTTTGTGCCCAGCTCACGAGAAAGCGAGTTGAAGAAAGATCTCAGGGGCACTGTACTTCACAAACCTGCAGAGTTATAAATGACAGCTATCCTCCAAATATATATTGAAGTAAGCCTGCGAAGGGGACTTGAAAGCGGGGCTGAATTTCAGGAAAACGATTGCAGGGGGTAGACTGGAATTGCCCTGAAAGCATAGGAAAAGAGGCACAACGTCGACAATGATGCACTTGGCCAAAAAGGGCGTAAGCGTTTTTTCCTGAATATATTCAGGAAAAAACGCATACGCCCTTTTTGGCCAACCAAGCAAGCCTGTAAAGGAAATCTGCACTACAATGAAGTCTCACTGCCCCCCCGGGCAAAAGGGCCATCTGAAAAAAGTGTAAAATCCAGAAAGGTAGGACAGGATATGGAGAACAGGGAGCCTTGTTATGCTGATTGGCAGGATGTAAATTGCCAGCAGCCACCCTGGAGAAGTGTATGGTGTTTCCTGAAACACGTAAGAAACAAAGCAACACAGCCTATGGCACTTCCACTTATGGTCCTATAGCTTACGGAAATTAAAATCAAAAACAGACAGCCACCCCAATATTTGGGACGGCTGTGTTCACAAGAAGCTCGTCTACAGTATCAGGTAAATATCCCAGAAAGCAAAAAATGGATAAAGAAGTTGTGGCACGTACGTACAATGCAATATCACTCAGCAATGAAATCTGTGTCATCAGGCCCGTAGCGGCATAGTGAGTGTATGCAGGTACGGTGATTCTACGTGAACTACGTCACACAGAAAAAGAAACATCATAAGATATCACTAATACACGGAATGTGAACTTGACTACACATGAAGTGAATTACAAAACAGAACAGGGTCTCAAATTTAGAAAACCAACTAGTGCTTGCTTATGGGGAAAGGTGCCTTGGGGTGCTGCATAAAACCAGAGACTGAAATTAGCACAGATAACTTACCATAAGCCAAATATGTAATAGACAAGACCTACTCCTTGCTCTACGAAATGGACCCAACACCACATATTCAACGCCTAGGAATATACCTGACTAGGAAGAATTTAAAACCCATGGATATATATGTCTCCGTAAGAGAATCAAGCGTGTGTACAGCGGCCGAAACGCAGCAGTGCAAATCCGATAAATCCCATTATCAAAATAAATTTCGAAAACAAAACACAAAGACAGTGAAATAGAGAGCAATTCTTAAATAATTCACTCAGGGCATGTGATGCAACAGGGATTGACCACATCTACACCCAGAGCTGTTTGAGACATAAGGCTGGACACTTCAGGCTGATAGCACTGGTGAGTTTCTGTGAGCAAATGCAGACCCTTTGAAGTCATACTGCATGGTACCCATTCCAGGGGTCCCAACTCTCCAGGTTCAAGGCATTCTTCCTCCAGCTAAACCATGCATGGGAAACACAGAGTATCGTCTACCGTGTGATTGGGAAACGATTTAAAATGCATCTCAGTTTTCGTATGCTGGTCCTCGGGTTCACCATTCCAGATGCTTTACTAACACTCTCCCCGCTTGGAGAGTCAGTGCCTTTAACCTCCTGTTTGGCACAGCTTGCAATTTCTGTGCAAGATGAACAGGAATAGGGAGAACCAATGAGAGACTAGCTGTAGGTGTCTGCACGGGCAAATGTAACGCTCATTGCCGACCAGGAAGAGGAATTAAACAAAGGCTCAGCGTGCCCTGCTGAAAACAGATTAGGGCCTGAAGCAATCCTGCGGTTTTGTGCCCAGCTCACAAGAAAGCGAGTTGAAGAAAGGAGCTCAGGGGCACTGTACTTCACAAACCTGCAGAGTTATAAATGACAGCTATCCTCCAAAAATATATTGAAGTAAGCCTGCGAAGGGGACTTGAATGCGGGGCAGAATTTCAGGAAAACGATTGCAGGGGGTAGACTGGAATTTCCCTGAAAGCATAGGAAAAGAGGCACAACGTCGACAATGATGCACTTGGCCAAAAAGGTCGTATGCGTTTTTTCCTGAATATATTCAGGAAAAAACGCATACGCCCTTTTTGGCCAACCAAGCAAGCCTGTAAAGGAAATCTGCACTACAATGAAGTCTCACTGCCCCCCCGGGCAAAAGGGCCATCTGAAAAAAGTGTAAAATCCAGAAAGGTAGGACAGGATATGGAGAACAGGGAGCCTTGTTATGCTGATTGGCAGGATGTAAATTGCCAGCAGCCACCCTGGAGAAGTGTATGGTGTTTCCTGAAACACGTAAGAAACAAAGCAACACAGCCTATGGCACTTCCACTTATGGTCCTATAGCTTACGGAAATTAAAATCAAAAACAGACAGCCACCCCAATATTTGGGACGGCTGTGTTCACAAGAAGCTCGTCTACAGTATCAGGTAAATATCCCAGAAAGCAAAAAATGGATAAAGAAGTTGTGGCACGTACGTACAATGCAATATCACTCAGCAATGAAATCTGTGTCATCAGGCCCGTAGCGGCATAGTGAGTGGATGCAGGTACGGTGATTCTACGTGAACTACGTCACACAGAAAAAGAAACATCATAAGATATCACTAATACACGGAATGTAAACTTGACTACACATGAAGTGAATTACAAAACAGAACAGGGTCTCAAATTTAGAAAACCAACTAGTGCTTGCTTATGGGGAAAGGTGCGTTGGGGTGCTGCATAAAACCAGAGACTGAAATTAGCACAGATAACATTCCATAAGCCAAATATGTAATAGACAAGACCTACTCCTTGCTCAACGAAATGGACTCAACACCACATATTCAACGCCTAGGAATATACCTGACTAGGAAGAATCTTAAAACCCATGGATATATATGTCTCCGTAAGAGAATCAAGCGTGTGTACAGCGGCCGAAACGCAGCAGTGAAAATCCGATAAATCCCATTATCAAAATAAATTTCGAAAACAAAACACAAAGACAGTGAAATAGAGAGCAATTCTTAAATAATTCACTCAGGGCATGTGATGCAACCGGGATTGACCACATCTACACCCAGAGCTGGTTGAGACATAAGGCTGGACACTTCAGGCTGATAGCACTGGTGAGTTTCGGTGAGCAAATGCAGACCCTTTGAAGTCATACTGCATGGTACCCATTCCATGGGTCCCAACTCTCCAGGTTCAAGGCATTCTTCCTCCAGCTAAAACATGCATGGGAAACGCAGAGTATCGTCTACCGTGTGATTGGGAAACGATTTAAAATGCATCTCAGTTTTCGTATCCTGGTCCTCGGGTTCACCATTCCAGATGCTTTACTAACACTCTCCCCGCTTGGAGAGTCAGTGCCTTTAACCTCCTGTTTGGCACAGCTTGCAATTTCTGTGCAAGATGAACAGGAATAGGGAGAACCAATGAGAGACTAGATGTAGGTGTCTGCACGGGCAAATGTAACGCTCATTGCCGACCAGGAAGAGGAATTAAACAAAGGCTCAACGTGCCCTGCTGAAAACAGATTAGGGCCTGAAGCAATCCTGCGGTTTTGTGCCCAGCTCACAAGAAAGCGAGTTGAAGAAAGGAGCTCAGGGGCACTGTACTTCACAAACCTGCAGAGTTATAAATGACAGCTATCCTCCAAAAATATATTGAAGTAAGCCTGCGAAGGGGACTTGAAAGCGGGGCAGAATTTCAGGAAAACGATTGCAGGGTGTAGACTGGAATTGCGCTGAAAGCATAGGAAAAGAGGCACAACGTCGACAATGATGCACTTGGCCAAAAAGGGCGTATGCGTTTTTTCCTGAATATATTCAGGAAAAAACGCATACGCCCTTTTTGGCCAACCAAGCAAGCCTGTAAAGGAAATCCTCACTACAATGAAATCTCACTGCCCCCCCGGGCAAAAGGGCCATCTGAAAAAAGTGTAAAATCCAGAAAGTTAGGACAGGATATGGAGAACAGGGAGCCTTGTTATGCTGATTGGCAGGATGTAAATTGCCAACAGCCACCCTGGAGAAGTGTATGGTGTTTCCTGAAACACGTGAGAAACAAAGCAACACAGCCTATGGCACTTCCACTTATTGTCCTATAGCTTACGGAAATTAAAATCAAAAACAGACAGCCACCCCAATATTTGGGACGGCTGTGTTCACAAGAAGCTCGTCTACATTATCAGGTAAATATCCCAGAAAGCAAAAAATGGATAAAGAAGTTGTGGCACGTACGTACAATGCAATATCACTCAGCAATGAAATCTGTGTCATCAGGCCCGTAGCGGCATAGTGAGTGGATGCAGGTATGGTGATTCTACGTGAACTACGTCACACAGAAAAAGAAACATCATAAGATATCACTAATACACGGAATGTAAACTTGACTACACATGAACTGAATTACAAAACAGAACAGGGTCTCAAATTTAGAAAACCAACTAGTGCTTGCTTATGGGGAAAGGTGCCTTGGGGTGCTGCATAAAACCAGAGACTGAAATTAGCACAGATAACTTACCATAAGCCAAATATGTAATAGACAAGACCTACTCCTTGCTCAACGAAATGGACCCAACACCACATATTCAACGCCTAGGAATATACTTGACTAGGAAGAATCTTAAAACCCATGGATATATATGTCTCCGTAAGAGAATCAAGCGTGTGTACAGCGGCCGAAACGCAGCAGTGAAAATCCGATAAATCCCATTATCAAAATAAATTTCGAAAACAAAACACAAAGACAGTGAAATAGAGAGCAATTCTTAAATAATTCACTCAGGGCATGTGATGCAACCGGGATTGACCACATCTACACACAGAGCTGGTTGAGACATAAGGCTGGACACTTCAGGCTGATAGCATTGGTGAGTTTCGGTGAGCAAATGCAGACCCTTTGAAGTCATACTGCATGGTACCCATTCCATGGGTCCCAACTCTCCAGGTTCAAGGGATTCGTCCTCCAGCTAAAACATGCATGGGAAACCCAGAGTATCGTCCACCGTGTGATTGGGAAATGATTTAAAATGCATCTCACTTTTCGTATCCTGGTCCTCGGGTTCACCATTCCAGATGCTTTACTAACACTCTCCCCGCTTGGAGAGTCAGTGCCTTTAACCTCCTGTTTCGCACAGCTTGCAATTTCTGTGCAAAATTAACAGGAATAGGGAGAACCAATGAGAGACTAGCTGTAGGTGTCTGCACGGGCAAATGTAACGCTCATTGCCCACCAGGAAGAGGAATTAAACAAAGGCTCAGTGTGCCCTGCTGGAAACAGATTAGGGCCTGAAGCAATCATGCGGTTTTGTGCCCAGCTCACAAGAAAGCGAGTTGAAGAAAGGATCTCAGGCGCACTGTACTTCACAAACCTGCAGAGTTATAAATGACAGCTATCCTCCAAAAATATATTGAAGTAAGCCTGCGAAGGGGACTTGAAAGCGTGGCTGAATTTCAGGAAAACGATTGCAGGGGGTAGACTGGAATTGCCCTGAAAGCATAGGAAAAGAGGTACAACGTCGACAATGATGCACTTGGCCAAAAAGGGCGTATGCGTTTTTTCCTGAATATATTCAGGAAAAAACGCATACGCCCTTTTTGGCCAACCAAGCAAGCCTGTAAAGGAAATCTGCACTACAATGAAATCTCACTGCTCCCCCGGGCAAAAGGGCCATCTGAAAAAAGTGTAAAATCCAGAAAGGTAGGACAGGATATGGAGAACAGGGAGCCTTGTTATGCTGACTGGCAGGATGTAAATTGCCAGCAGCCACCCTGGAGAAGTGTATGGTGTTTCCTGAAACACATAAGAAACAAAGCAACACAGCCTATGGCACTTCCACTTATGGTCCTATAGCTTACGGAAATTAAAATCAAAAACAGACTGCCACCCCAATATTTGGGACGGCTGTGTTCACAAGAAGCTCGTCTACAGTATCAGGTATATATCCCAGAAAGCAAAAAATGGATAAAGAAGTTGTGGCACGTACGTACAATGCAATATCACTCAGCAATGAAATCTGTGTCATCAGGCCCGTAGCGGCATAGTGAGTGGATGCAGGTACGGTGATTCTACGTGAACTACGTCACACAGAAAAAGAAACATCATAAGATATCACTAATACACGGAATGTAAACTTGACTACAGATAAACTGAATTACAAAACAGAACAGGGTCTCAAATTTAGAAAACCAACTAGTGCTTGCTTATGGGGAAAGGTGCCTTGGGGTGCTGCATAAAACCAGAGACTGAAATTAGCACAGATAACTTTCCATAAGCCAAATATGTAATAGACAAGACCTACTCCTTGCTCAACGAAATGGACCCAACACCACATATTCAACGCCTAGGAATATACTTGACTAGGAAGAATCTTAAAACCCATGGATATATATGTCTCCGTAAGAGAATCAAGCGTGTGTACAGCGGCCGAAACGCAGCAGTGAAAATCCGATAAATCCCATTATCAAAATAAATTTCGAAAACAAAACACAAAGACAGTGAAATAGAGAGCAATTCTTAAATAATTCACTCAGGGCATGTGATGCAACCGGGATTGACCACATCTACACACAGAGCTGGTTGAGACATAAGGCTGGACACTTCAGGCTGATAGCATTGGTGAGTTTCGGTGAGCAAATGCAGACCCTTTGAAGTCATACTGCATGGTACCCATTCCATGGGTCCCAACTCTCTAGATTCATGGGATTCGTCCTCCAGCTAAAACATGCATGGGAAACCCAGAGTATCGTCCACCGTGTGATTGGGAAATGATTTAAAATGCATCTCACTTTTCGTATCCTGGTCCTCGGGTTCACCATTCCAGATGCTTTACTAACACTCTCCCCGCTTGGAGAGTCAGTGCCTTTAACCTCCTGTTTCGCACAGCTTGCAATTTCTGTGCAAAATGAACAGGAATAGGGAGAACCAATGAGAGACTAGCTGTAGGTGTCTGCACGGGCAAATGTAACGCTCATTGCCCACCAGGAAGAGGAATTAAACAAAGGCTCAGTGTGCCCTGCTGGAAACAGATTAGGGCCTGAAGCAATCATGCGGTTTTGTGCCCAGCTCACAAGAAAGCGAGTTGAAGAAAGGATCTCAGGCGCACTGTACTTCACAAACCTGCAGAGTTATAAATGACAGCTATCTTCCAAATATATATTGAAGTAAGCCTGCGAAGGGGACTTGAAAGCGGGGCTGAATTTCAGGAAAACGATTGCAGGGGGTAGACTCGAATTGCCCTGAAAGCATAGGAAAAGAGGCACAACGTCGACAATGATGCACTTGGCCAAAAAGGGCGTATGCGTTTTTTCCTGAATATATTCAGGAAAAAACGCATACGCCCTTTTTGGCCAACCAAGCAAGCCTGTAAAGGAAATCTGCACTACAATGAAGTCTCACTGCCCCCCCGGGCAAAAGGGCCATCTGAAAAAAGTGTAAAATCCAGAAAGGTAGGACAGGATATGGAGAACAGGGAGCCTTGTTATGCTGATTGGCAGGATGTAAATTGCCAGCAGCCACCCTGGAGAAGTGTATGGTGTTTCCTGAAACACGTAAGAAACAAAGCAACACAGCCTATGGCAGTTCCACTTATGGTCCTATAGCTTACGGAAATTAAAATCAAAAACAGACAGCCACCCCAATATTTGGGACGGCTGTGTTCACAAGAAGCTCGTCTACAGTATCAGGTAAATATCCCAGA
The DNA here is from genome assembly GCF_963924675.1 of Phocoena phocoena. Taxonomy (NCBI): domain Eukaryota; kingdom Metazoa; phylum Chordata; class Mammalia; order Artiodactyla; family Phocoenidae; genus Phocoena; species Phocoena phocoena. Next base: position 452,192 of record NW_027077448.1, read on the forward strand.
AAGCAAAAAATGGATAAAGAAGTTGTGGCACGTACGTACAATGCAATATCACTCAGCAATGAAATCTGTGTCATCAGGCCCGTAGCGGCATAGTGAGTGGATGCAGGTACGGTGATTCTACGTGAACTACGTCACACAGAAAAAGAAACATCATAAGATATCACTAATACACGGAATGTAAACTTGACTACACATGAAGTGAATTACAAAACAGAACAGGGTCTCAAATTTAGAAAACCAACTAGTGCTTGCTTATGGGGAAAGGTGCCTTGGGGTGCTGCATAAAACCAGAGACTGAAATTAGCACAGATAACTTACCATAAGCCAAATATGTAATAGACAAGACCTACTCCTTGCTCAACGAAATGGACCCAACACCACATATTCAACGCCTAGGAATATACCTGACTAGGAAGCATTTAAAACCCATGGATATATATGTCTCCGTAAGAGAATCAAGCGTGTGTACAGTGGCCGAAACGCAGCAGTGCAAATCCGATAAATCCCATTATCAAAATAAATTTCGAAAACAAAACACAAAGACAGTGAAATAGAGAGCAATTCTTAAATAATTCACTCAGGGCATGTGATGCAACAGGGATTGACCACATCTACACCCAGAGCTGGTTGAGACATAAGGCTGGACACTTCAGGCTGATAGCACTGGTGAGTTTCTGTGAGCAAATGCAGACCCTTTGAAGTCATACTGCATGGTACCCATTCCAGGGGTCCCAACTCTCCAGGTTCAAGGCATTCTTCCTCCAGCTAAACCATGCATGGGAAACACAGAGTATCGTCTACCGTGTGATTGGGAAACGATTTAAAATGCATCTCAGTTTTCGTATGCTGGTCCTCGGGTTCACCATTCCAGATGCTTTACTAACACTCTCCCCGCTTGGAGAGTCAGTGCCTTTAACCTCCTGTTTGGCACAGCTTGCAATTTCTGTGCAAGATGAACAGGAATAGGGAGAACCAATGAGAGACTAGCTGTAGGTGTCTGCACGGGCAAATGTAACGCTCATTGCCGACCAGGAAGAGGAATTAAACAAAGGCTCAGCGTGCCCTGCTGAAAACAGATTAGGGCCTGAAGCAATCCTGCGGTTTTGTGCCCAGCTCACAAGAAAGCGAGTTGAAGAAAGGAGCTCAGGGGCACTGTACTTCACAAACCTGCAGAGTTATAAATGACAGCTATCCTCCAAAAATATATTGAAGTAAGCCTGCGAAGGGGACTTGAATGCGGGGCAGAATTTCAGGAAAACGATTGCAGGGGGTAGACTGGAATTTCCCTGAAAGCATAGGAAAAGAGGCACAACGTCGACAATGATGCACTTGGCCAAAAAGGTCGTATGCGTTTTTTCCTGAATATATTCAGGAAAAAACGCATACGCCCTTTTTGGCCAACCAAGCAAGCCTGTAAAGGAAATCTGCACTACAATGAAGTCTCACTGCCCCCCCGGGCAAAAGGGCCATCTGAAAAAAGTGTAAAATCCAGAAAGGTAGGACAGGATATGGAGAACAGGGAGCCTTGTTATGCTGATTGGCAGGATGTAAATTGCCAGCAGCCACCCTGGAGAAGTGTATGGTGTTTCCTGAAACACGTAAGAAACAAAGCAACACAGCCTATGGCACTTCCACTTATGGTCCTATAGCTTACGGAAATTAAAATCAAAAACAGACAGCCACCCCAATATTTGGGACGGCTGTGTTCACAAGAAGCTCGTCTACAGTATCAGGTAAATATCCCAGAAAGCAAAAAATGGATAAAGAAGTTGTGGCACGTACGTACAATGCAATATCACTCAGCAATGAAATCTGTGTCATCAGGCCCGTAGCGGCATAGTGAGTGGATGCAGGTACGGTGATTCTACGTGAACTACGTCACACAGAAAAAGAAACATCATAAGATATCACTAATACACGGAATGTAAACTTGCCTACACATGAACTGAATTACAAAAAAGAACAGGGTCTCAAATTTAGAAAACCAACTAGTGCTTGCTTATGGGGAAAGGTGCGTTGGGGTGCTGCATAAAACCAGAGACTGAAATTAGCACAGATAACATTCCATAAGCCAAATATGTAATAGACAAGACCTACTCCTTGCTCAACGAAATGGACTCAACACCACATATTCAACGCCTAGGAATATACCTGACTAGGAAGAATCTTAAAACCCATGGATATATATGTCTCCGTAAGAGAATCAAGCGTGTGTACAGCGGCCGAAACGCAGCAGTGAAAATCCGATAAATCCCATTATCAAAATAAATTTCGAAAACAAAACACAAAGACAGTGAAATAGAGAGCAATTCTTAAATAATTCACTCAGGGCATGTGATGCAACCGGGATTGACCACATCTACACCCAGAGCTGGTTGAGACATAAGGCTGGACACTTCAGGCTGATAGCACTGGTGAGTTTCGGTGAGCAAATGCAGACCCTTTGAAGTCATACTGCATGGTACCCATTCCATGGGTCCCAACTCTCCAGGTTCAAGGCATTCTTCCTCCAGCTAAAACATGCATGGGAAACACAGAGTATCGTCTACCGTGTGATTGGGAAACGATTTAAAATGCATCTCAGTTTTCGTATCCTGGTCCTCGGGTTCACCATTCCAGATGCTTTACTAACACTCTCCCCGCTTGGAGAGTCAGTGCCTTTAACCTCCTGTTTGGCACAGCTTGCAATTTCTGTGCAAGATGAACAGGAATAGGGAGAACCAATGAGAGACTAGATGTAGGTGTCTGCACGGGCAAATGTAACGCTCATTGCCGACCAGGAAGAGGAATTAAACAAAGGCTCAACGTGCCCTGCTGAAAACAGATTAGGGCCTGAAGCAATCCTGCGGTTTTGTGCCCAGCTCACAAGAAAGCGAGTTGAAGAAAGGAGCTCAGGGGCACTGTACTTCACAAACCTGCAGAGTTATAAATGACAGCTATCCTCCAAAAATATATTGAAGTAAGCCTGCGAAGGGGACTTGAAAGCGGGGCAGAATTTCAGGAAAACGATTGCAGGGTGTAGACTGGAATTGCGCTGAAAGCATAGGAAAAGAGGCACAACGTCGACAATGATGCACTTGGCCAAAAAGGGCGTATGCGTTTTTTCCTGAATATATTCAGGAAAAAACGCATACGCCCTTTTTGGCCAACCAAGCAAGCCTGTAAAGGAAATCCTCACTACAATGAAATCTCACTGCCCCCCCGGGCAAAAGGGCCATCTGAAAAAAGTGTAAAATCCAGAAAGTTAGGACAGGATATGGAGAACAGGGAGCCTTGTTATGCTGATTGGCAGGATGTAAATTGCCAACAGCCACCCTGGAGAAGTGTATGGTGTTTCCTGAAACACGTGAGAAACAAAGCAACACAGCCTATGGCACTTCCACTTATTGTCCTATAGCTTACGGAAATTAAAATCAAAAACAGACAGCCACCCCAATATTTGGGACGGCTGTGTTCACAAGAAGCTCGTCTACATTATCAGGTAAATATCCCAGAAAGCAAAAAATGGATAAAGAAGTTGTGGCACGTACGTACAATGCAATATCACTCAGCAATGAAATCTGTGTCATCAGGCCCGTAGCGGCATAGTGAGTGGATGCAGGTATGGTGATTCTACGTGAACTACGTCACACAGAAAAAGAAACATCATAAGATATCACTAATACACGGAATGTAAACTTGACTACACATGAACTGAATTACAAAACAGAACAGGGTCTCAAATTTAGAAAACCAACTAGTGCTTGCTTATGGGGAAAGGTGCCTTGGGGTGCTGCATAAAACCAGAGACTGAAATTAGCACAGATAACTTTCCATAAGCCAAATATGTAATAGACAAGACCTACTCCTTGCTCAACGAAATGGACCCAACACCACATATTCAACGCCTAGGAATATACTTGACTAGGAAGAATCTTAAAACCCATGGATATATATGTCTCCGTAAGAGAATCAAGCGTGTGTACAGCGGCCGAAACGCAGCAGTGAAAATCCGATAAATCCCATTATCAAAATAAATTTCGAAAACAAAACACAAAGACAGTGAAATAGAGAGCAATTCTTAAATAATTCACTCAGGGCATGTGATGCAACCGGGATTGACCACATCTACACACAGAGCTTGTTGAGACATAAGGCTGGACACTTCAGGCTGATAGCATTGGTGAGTTTCGGTGAGCAAATGCAGACCCTTTGAAGTCATACTGCATGGTACCCATTCCATGGGTCCCAACTCTCCAGGTTCAAGGGATTCGTCCTCCAGCTAAAACATGCATGGGAAACCCAGAGTATCGTCCACCGTGTGATTGGGAAATGATTTAAAATGCATCTCACTTTTCGTATCCTGGTCCTCGGGTTCACCATTCCAGATGCTTTACTAACACTCTCCCCGCTTGGAGAGTCAGTGCCTTTAACCTCCTGTTTCGCACAGCTTGCAATTTCTGTGCAAAATGAACAGGAATAGGGAGAACCAATGAGAGACTAGCTGTAGGTGTCTGCACGGGCAAATGTAACGCTCATTGCCCACCAGGAAGAGGAATTAAACAAAGGCTCAGTGTGCCCTGCTGGAAACAGATTAGGGCCTGAAGCAATCATGCGGTTTTGTGCCCAGCTCACAAGAAAGCGAGTTGAAGAAAGGATCTCAGGCGCACTGTACTTCACAAACCTGCAGAGTTATAAATGACAGCTATCCTCCAAAAATATATTGAAGTAAGCCTGCGAAGGGGACTTGAAAGCGTGGCTGAATTTCAGGAAAACGATTGCAGGGGGTAGACTGGAATTGCGCTGAAAGCATAGGAAAAGAGGTACAACGTCGACAATGATGCACTTGGCCAAAAAGGGCGTATGCGTTTTTTCCTGAATATATTCAGGAAAAAACGCATACGCCCTTTTTGGCCAACCAAGCAAGCCTGTAAAGGAAATCTGCACTACAATGAAATCTCACTGCTCCCCCGGGCAAAAGGGCCATCTGAAAAAAGTGTAAAATCCAGAAAGGTAGGACAGGATATGGAGAACAGGGAGCCTTGTTATGCTGACTGGCAGGATGTAAATTGCCAGCAGCCACCCTGGAGAAGTGTATGGTGTTTCCTGAAACACATAAGAAACAAAGCAACACAGCCTATGGCACTTCCACTTATGGTCCTATAGCTTACGGAAATTAAAATCAAAAACAGACTGCCACCCCAATATTTGGGACGGCTGTGTTCACAAGAAGCTCGTCTACAGTATCAGGTATATATCCCAGAAAGCAAAAAATGGATAAAGAAGTTGTGGCACGTACGTACAATGCAATATCACTCAGCAATGAAATCTGTGTCATCAGGCCCGTAGCGGCATAGTGAGTGGATGCAGGTACGGTGATTCTACGTGAACTACGTCACACAGAAAAAGAAACATCATAAGATATCACTAATACACGGAATGTAAACTTGACTACAGATAAACTGAATTACAAAACAGAACAGGGTCTCAAATTTAGAAAACCAACTAGTGCTTGCTTATGGGGAAAGGTGCCTTGGGGTGCTGCATAAAACCAGAGACTGAAATTAGCACAGATAACTTTCCATAAGCCAAATATGTAATAGACAAGACCTACTCCTTGCTCAACGAAATGGACCCAACACCACATATTCAACGCCTAGGAATATACTTGACTAGGAAGAATCTTAAAACCCATGGATATATATGTCTCCGTAAGAGAATCAAGCGTGTGTACAGCGGCCGAAACGCAGCAGTGAAAATCCGATAAATCCCATTATCAAAATAAATTTCGAAAACAAAACACAAAGACAGTGAAATAGAGAGCAATTCTTAAATAATTCACTCAGGGCATGTGATGCAACCGGGATTGACCACATCTACACACAGAGCTGGTTGAGACATAAGGCTGGACACTTCAGGCTGATAGCATTGGTGAGTTTCGGTGAGCAAATGCAGACCCTTTGAAGTCATACTGCATGGTACCCATTCCATGGGTCCCAACTCTCTAGATTCATGGGATTCGTCCTCCAGCTAAAACATGCATGGGAAACCCAGAGTATCGTCCACCGTGTGATTGGGAAATGATTTAAAATGCATCTCACTTTTCGTATCCTGGTCCTCGGGTTCACCATTCCAGATGCTTTACTAACACTCTCCCCGCTTGGAGAGTCAGTGCCTTTAACCTCCTGTTTCGCACAGCTTGCAATTTCTGTGCAAAATGAACAGGAATAGGGAGAACCAATGAGAGACTAGCTGTAGGTGTCTGCACGGGCAAATGTAACGCTCATTGCCCACCAGGAAGAGGAATTAAACAAAGGCTCAGTGTGCCCTGCTGGAAACAGATTAGGGCCTGAAGCAATCATGCGGTTTTGTGCCCAGCTCACAAGAAAGCGAGTTGAAGAAAGGATCTCAGGCGCACTGTACTTCACAAACCTGCAGAGTTATAAATGACAGCTATCTTCCAAATATATATTGAAGTAAGCCTGCGAAGGGGACTTGAAAGCGGGGCAGAATTTCAGGAAAACGATTGCAGGGGGTAGACTGGAATTGCCCTGAAAGCATAGGAAAAGAGGCACAACGTCGACAATGATGCACTTGGCCAAAAAGGGCGTATGCGTTTTTTCCTGAATATATTCAGGAAAAAACGCATACGCCCTTTTTGGCCAACCAAGCAAGCCTGTAAAGGAAATCTGCACTACAATGAAGTCTCACTGCCCCCCCGGGCAAAAGGGCCATCTGAAAAAAGTGTAAAATCCAGAAAGGTAGGACAGGATATGGAGAACAGGGAGCCTTGTTATGCTGATTGGCAGGATGTAAATTGCCAGCAGCCACCCTGGAGAAGTGTATGGTGTTTCCTGAAACACGTAAGAAACAAAGCAACACAGCCTATGGCAGTTCCACTTATGGTCCTATAGCTTACGGAAATTAAAATCAAAAACAGACAGCCACCCCAATATTTGGGACGGCTGTGTTCACAAGAAGCTCGTCTACAGTATCAGGTAAATATCCCAGAAAGCAAAAAATGGATAAAGAAGTTGTGGCACGTACGTACAATGCAATATCACTCAGCAATGAAATCTGTGTCATCAGGCCCGTAGCGGCATAGTGAGTGGATGCAGGTACGGTGATTCTACGTGAACTACGTCACACAGAAAAAGAAACATCATAAGATATCACTAATACACGGAATGTAAACTTGACTACACATGAAGTGAATTACAAAACAGAACAGGGTCTCAAATTTAGAAAACCAACTAGTGCTTGCTTATGGGGAAAGGTGCCTTGGGGTGCTGCATAAAACCAGAGACTGAAATTAGCACAGATAACTTACCATAAGCCAAATATGTAATAGACAAGACCTACTCCTTGCTCAACGAAATGGACCCAACACCACATATTCAACGCCTAGGAATATACCTGACTAGGAAGCATTTAAAACCCATGGATATATATGTCTCCGTAAGAGAATCAAGCGTGTGTACAGTGGCCGAAACGCAGCAGTGCAAATCCGATAAATCCCATTATCAAAATAAATTTCGAAAACAAAACACAAAGACAGTGAAATAGAGAGCAATTCTTAAATAATTCACTCAGGGCATGTGATGCAACAGGGATTGACCACATCTACACCCAGAGCTGGTTGAGACATAAGGCTGGACACTTCAGGCTGATAGCACTGGTGAGTTTCTGTGAGCAAATGCAGACCCTTTGAAGTCATACTGCATGGTACCCATTCCATGGGTCCCAACTCTCCAGGTTCAAGGCATTCTTCCTCCAGCTAAACCATGCATGGGAAACACAGAGTATCGTCTACCGTGTGATTGGGAAACGATTTAAAATGCATCTCAGTTTTCGTATCCTGGTCCTCGGGTTCACCATTCCAGATGCTTTACTAACACTCTCCCCGCTTGGAGAGTCAGTGCCTTTAACCTCCTGTTTGGCACAGCTTGCAATTTCTGTGCAAGATGAACAGGAATAGGGAGAACCAATGAGAGACTAGCTGTAGGTGTCTGCACGGGCAAATGTAACGCTCATTGCCGACCAGGAAGAGGAATTAAACAAAGGCTCAGCGTGCCCTGCTGAAAACAGATTAGGGCCTGAAGCAATCCTGCGGTTTTGTGCCCAGCTCACAAGGAAGCGAGTTGAAGAAAGGAGCTCAGGGGCACTGTACTTCACAAACCTGCAGAGTTATAAATGACAGCTATCCTCCAAAAATATATTGAAGTAAGCCTGCGAAGTGGACTTGAATGCGGGGCAGAATATCAGGAAAACGATTGCAGGGTGTAGACTGGAATTGCCCTGAAAGCATAGGAAAAGAGGCACAACGTCGACAATGATGCACTTGGCCAAAAAGGGCGTATGCGTTTTTTCCTGAATATATTCAGGAAAAAACGCATACGCCCTTTTTGGCCAACCAAGCAAGCCTGTAAAGGAAATCTGCACTACAATAAAGTCTCACTGCCCCCCCGGGCAAAAGGGCCATCTGAAAAAAGTGTAAAATCCAGAAAGGTAGGACAGGATATGGAGAACAGGGAGCCTTGTTATGCTGATTGGCAGGATGTAAATTGCCAGCAGCCACCCTGGAGAAGTGTATGGTGTTTCCTGAAACACGTAAGAAACAAAGCAACACAGCCTATGGCACTTCCACTTATGGTCCTATAGCTTACAGAAATTAAAATCAAAAACAGACAGCCACCCCAATATTTGGGACGGCTGTGTTCACAAGAAGCTCGTCTACAGTATCAGGTAAATATCCCAGAAAGCAAAAAATGGATAAAGAAGTTGTGGCACGTACGTACAATGCAATATCACTCAGCAATGAAATCTGCGTCATCAGGCCCGTAGCGGCATAGTGAGTGGATGCAGGTACGGTGATTCTACGTGAACTACGTCACACAGAAAAAGAAACATCCTAAGATATCACTAATACACGGAATGTAAACTTGACTACACATGAAGTGAATTACAAAACAGAACAGGGTCTCAAATTTAGAAAACCAACTAGTGCTTGCTTATGGGGAAAGGTGCGTTGGGGTGCTGCATAAAACCAGAGACTGAAATTAGCACAGATAACATTCCATAAGCCAAATATGTAATAGACAAGACCTACTCCTTGCTCAACGAAATGGACTCAACACCACATATTCAACGCCTAGGAATATACCTGACTAGGAAGAATCTTAAAACCCATGGATATATATGTCTCCGTAAGAGAATCAAGCGTGTGTACAGCGGCCGAAACGCAGCAGTGAAAATCCGATAAATCCCATTATCAAAATAAATTTCGAAAACAAAACACAAAGACAGTGAAATAGAGAGCAATTCTTAAATAATTCACTCAGGGCATGTGATGCAACCGGGATTGACCACATCTACACCCAGAGCTGGTTGAGACATAAGGCTGGACACTTCAGGCTGATAGCACTGGTGAGTTTCGGTGAGCAAATGCAGACCCTTTGAAGTCATACTGCATGGTACCCATTCCATGGGTCCCAACTCTCCAGGTTCAAGGCATTCTTCCTCCAGCTAAAACATGCATGGGAAACACAGAGTATCGTCTACCGTGTGATTGGGAAACGATTTAAAATGCATCTCAGTTTTCGTATCCTGGTCCTCGGGTTCACCATTCCAGATGCTTTACTAACACTCTCCCCGCTTGGAGAGTCAGTGCCTTTAACCTCCTGTTTGGCACAGCTTACAATTTCTGTGCAAGATGAACAGGAATAGGGAGAACCAATGAGAGACTAGATGTAGGTGTCTGCACGGGCAAATGTAACGCTCATTGCCGACCAGGAAGAGGAATTAAACAAAGGCTCAACGTGCCCTGCTGAAAACAGATTAGGGCCTGAAGCAATCCTGCGGTTTTGTGCCCAGCTCACAAGAAAGCGAGTTGAAGAAAGGAGCTCAGGGGCACTGTACTTCACAAACCTGCAGAGTTATAAATGACAGCTATCCTCCAAAAATATATTGAAGTAAGCCTGCGAAGGGGACTTGAAAGCGGGGCAGAATTTCAGGAAAACGATTGCAGGGTGTAGACTGGAATTGCGCTGAAAGCATAGGAAAAGAGGCACAACGTCGACAATGATGCACTTGGCCAAAAAGGGCGTATGCGTTTTTTCCTGAATATATTCAGGAAAAAACGCATACGCCCTTTTTGGCCAACCAAGCAAGCCTGTAAAGGAAATCTGCACTACAATGAAGTCTCACTGCCCCCCCGGGCAAAAGGGCCATCTGAAAAAAGTGTAAAATCCAGAAAGGTAGGACAGGATATGGAGAACAGGGAGCCTTGTTATGCTGATTGGCAGGATGTAAATTGCCAGCAGCCACCCTGGAGAAGTGTATGGTGTTTCCTGAAACACGTAAGAAACAAAGCAACACAGCCTATGGCACTTCCACTTATGGTCCTATAGCTTACAGAAATTAAAATCAAAAACAGACAGCCACCCCAATATTTGGGACGGCTGTGTTCACAAGAAGCTCGTCTACAGTATCAGGTAAATATCCCAGAAAGCAAAAAATGGATAAAGAAGTTGTGGCACGTACGTACAATGCAATATCACTCAGCAATGAAATCTGCGTCATCAGGCCCGTAGCGGCATAGTGAGTGGATGCAGGTACGGTGATTCTACGTGAACTACGTCACACAGAAAAAGAAACATCATAAGATATCACTAATACACGGAATGTAAACTTGACTACACATGAAGTGAATTACAAAACAGAACAGGGTCTCAAATTTAGAAAACCAACTAGTGCTTGCTTATGGGGAAAGGTGCGTTGGGGTGCTGCATAAAACCAGAGACTGAAATTAGCACAGATAACATTCCATAAGCCAAATATGTAATAGACAAGACCTACTCCTTGCTCAACGAAATGGACTCAACACCACATATTCAACGCCTAGGAATATACCTGACTAGGAAGAATCTTAAAACCCATGGATATATATGTCTCCGTAAGAGAATCAAGCGTGTGTACAGCGGCCGAAACGCAGCAGTGAAAATCCGATAAATCCCATTATCAAAATAAATTTCGAAAACAAAACACAAAGACAGTGAAATAGAGAGCAATTCTTAAATAATTCACTCAGGGCATGTGATGCAACCGGGATTGACCACATCTACACCCAGAGCTGGTTGAGACATAAGGCTGGACACTTCAGGCTGATAGCACTGGTGAGTTTCTGTGAGCAAATGCAGACCCTTTGAAGTCATACTGCATGGTACCCATTCCATGGGTCCCAACTCTCCAGGTTCAAGGCATTCTTCCTCCAGCTAAAACATGCATGGGAAACACAGAGTATCGTCTACCGTGTGATTGGGAAACGATTTAAAATGCATCTCAGTTTTCGTATCCTGGTCCTCGGGTTCACCATTCCAGATGCTTTACTAACACTCTCCCCGCTTGGAGAGTCAGTGCCTTTAACCTCCTGTTTGGCACAGCTTGCAATTTCTGTGCAAGATGAACAGGAATAGGGAGAACCAATGAGAGACTAGATGTAGGTGTCTGCACGGGCAAATGTAACGCTCATTGCCGACCAGGAAGAGGAATTAAACAAAGGCTCAACGTGCCCTGCTGAAAACAGATTAGGGCCTGAAGCAATCCTGCGGTTTTGTGCCCAGCTCACAAGAAAGCGAGTTGAAGAAAGGAGCTCAGGGGCACTGTACTTCACAAACCTGCAGAGTTATAAATGACAGCTATCCTCCAAAAATATATTGAAGTAAGCCTGCGAAGGGGACTTGAAAGCGGGGCAGAATTTCAGGAAAACGATTGCAGGGTGTAGACTGGAATTGCGCTGAAAGCATAGGAAAAGAGGCACAACGTCGACAATGATGCACTTGGCCAAAAAGGGCGTATGCGTTTTTTCCTGAATATATTCAGGAAAAAACGCATACGCCCTTTTTGGCCAACCAAGCAAGCCTGTAAAGGAAATCCTCACTACAATGAAGTCTCACTGCCCCCCCGGGCAAAAGGGCCATCTGAAAAAAGTGTAAAATCCAGAAAGGTAGGACAGGATATGGAGAACAGGGAGCCTTGTTATGCTGATTGGCAGGATGTAAATTGCCAGCAGCCACCCTGGAGAAGTGTATGGTGTTTCCTGAAACACGTAAGAAACAAAGCAACACAGCCTATGGCACTTCCACTTATGGTCCTATAGCTTACAGAAATTAAAATCAAAAACAGACAGCCACCCCAATATTTGGGACGGCTGTGTTCACAAGAAGCTCGTCTACAGTATCAGGTAAATATCCCAGAAAGCAAAAAATGGATAAAGAAGTTGTGGCACGTACGTACAATGCAATATCACTCAGCAATGAAATCTGCGTCATCAGGCCCGTAGCGGCATAGTGAGTGGATGCAGGTACGGTGATTCTACGTGAACTACGTCACACAGAAAAAGAAACATCATAAGATATCACTAATACACGGAATGTAAACTTGACTACACATGAAGTGAATTACAAAACAGAACAGGGTCTCAAATTTAGAAAACCAACTAGTGCTTGCTTATGGGGAAAGGTGCGTTGGGGTGCTGCATAAAACCAGAGACTGAAATTAGCACAGATAACATTCCATAAGCCAAATATGTAATAGACAAGACCTACTCCTTGCTCAACGAAATGGACTCAACACCACATATTCAACGCCTAGGAATATACCTGACTAGGAAGAATCTTAAAACCCATGGATATATATGTCTCCGTAAGAGAATCAAGCGTGTGTACAGCGGCCGAAACGCAGCAGTGAAAATCCGATAAATCCCATTATCAAAATAAATTTCGAAAACAAAACACAAAGACAGTGAAATAGAGAGCAATTCTTAAATAATTCACTCAGGGCATGTGATGCAACCGGGATTGACCACATCTACACCCAGAGCTGGTTGAGACATAAGGCTGGACACTTCAGGCTGATAGCACTGGTGAGTTTCGGTGAGCAAATGCAGACCCTTTGAAGTCATACTGCATGGTACCCATTCCATGGGTCCCAACTCTCCAGGTTCAAGGCATTCTTCCTCCAGCTAAAACATGCATGGGAAACACAGAGTATCGTCTACCGTGTGATTGGGAAACGATTTAAAATGCATCTCAGTTTTCGTATCCTGGTCCTCGGGTTCACCATTCCAGATGCTTTACTAACACTCTCCCCGCTTGGAGAGTCAGTGCCTTTAACCTCCTGTTTGGCACAGCTTGCAATTTCTGTGCAAGATGAACAGGAATAGGGAGAACCAATGAGAGACTAGATGTAGGTGTCTGCACGGGCAAATGTAACGCTCATTGCCGACCAGGAAGAGGAATTAAACAAAGGCTCAACGTGCCCTGCTGAAAACAGATGAGGGCCTGAAGCAATCCTGCGGTTTTGTGCCCAGCTCACAAGAAAGCGAGTTGAAGAAAGGAGCTCAGGGGCACTGTACTTCACAAACCTGCAGAGTTATAAATGACAGCTATCCTCCAAAAATATATTGAAGTAAGCCTGCGAAGGGGACTTGAAAGCGGGGCAGAATTTCAGGAAAACGATTGCAGGGTGTAGACTGGAATTGCGCTGAAAGCATAGGAAAAGAGGCACAACGTCGACAATGATGCACTTGGCCAAAAAGGGCGTATGCGTTTTTTCCTGAATATATTCAGGAAAAAACGCATACGCCCTTTTTGGCCAACCAAGCAAGCCTGTAAAGGAAATCCTCACTACAATGAAATCTCACTGCCCCCCCGGGCAAAAGGGCCATCTGAAAAAACTGTAAAATCCAGAAATGTAGGACAGGATATGTAGAACAGGGAGCCTTGTTATGCTGATTGGCAGGATGTAAATTGCCAGCAGCAACTCTGGAGAAGTGTATGGTGTTTCCTGAAACACGTAAGAAACAAAGCAACACAGCCTATGGCACTTCCGCTTATGGTCTTATAGCTTACGGAAATTAAAATCAAAAACAGACAGCCACCCCAATATTTGGGACGGCTGTGTTCACAAGAAGCTCGTCTACAGTATCAGGTAAATATCCCAGAAAGCAAAAAATGGATAAAGAAGTTGTGGCACGTACGTACAATGCAATATCACTCAGCAATGAAATCTGTGTCATCAGGCCCGTAGCGGCATAGTGAGTGGATGCAGGTACGGTGATTCTACGTGAACTACGTCACACAGAAAAAGAAACATCATAAGATATCACTAATACACGGAATGTAAACTTGACTACACATGAAGTGAATTACAAAACAGAACAGGGTCTCAAATTTAGAAAACCAACTAGTGCTTGCTTATGGGGAAAGGTGCGTTGGGGTGCTGCATAAAACCAGAGACTGAAATTAGCACAGATAACATTCCATAAGCCAAATATGTAATAGACAAGACCTACTCCTTGCTCAACGAAATGGACTCAACACCACATATTCAACGCCTAGGAATATACCTGACTAGGAAGAATCTTAAAACCCATGGATATATATGTCTCCGTAAGAGAATCAAGCGTGTGTACAGCGGCCGAAACGCAGCAGTGAAAATCCGATAAATCCCATTATCAAAATTAATTTCGAAAACAAAACACAAAGACAGTGAAATAGAGAGCAATTCTTAAATAATTCACTCAGGGCATGTGATGCAACCGGGATTGACCACATCTACACCCAGAGCTGGTTGAGACATAAGGCTGGACACTTCAGCCTGATAGCATTGGTGAGTTTCGGTGAGCAAATGCAGACCCTTTGAAGTCATACTGCATGGTACCCATTCCATGGGTCCCAACTCTCCAGGTTCAAGGGATTCTTCCTCCAGCTAAAACATGCATGGGAAACCCAGAGTATCGTCCACCATGTGATTGGGAAACGATTTAAAATGCATCTCAGTTTTCGTATCCTGGTCCTCGGGTTCACCATTCCAGATGCTTTACTAACACTCTCCCCGCTTGGAGAGTCAGTGCCTTTAACCACCTGTTTGGCACAGCTTGCAATTTCTGTGCAAGATGAACAGGAATAGGGAGAACCAATGAGAGACTAGCTGTAGGTGTCTGCACGGGCAAATGTAATGCTCATTGCCCACCAGGAAGAGGAATTAAACAAAGGCTCAGCGTGCCCTGCTGAAAACAGATTAGGGCCTGAAGCAATCCTTTGGTTTTGTGTCCAGCTCACAAGAAAGCGAGTTGAAGAAAGAAGCTCAGGGGCACTGTAATTCACAAACCTGCAGTGTTATAAATGACAGCTCTCCTCCAAAAATATATTGAAGTAAGCCTGCGAAGGGGACTTGAATGCGGGGCAGAATTTCAGGAAAACGATTGCAGGGGGTAGACTGGAATTGCCCTGAAAGCATAGGAAAAGAGGCAGAACATCGACAATGATGCACTTGGCCAAAAAGGGCGTATGCGTTTTTTCCTGAATATATTCAGGAAAAAACGCATACGCCCTTTTTGGCCAACCAAGCAAGCCTGTAAAGGAAATCTGCACTACAATGAAGTCTCACTGCCCCCCGGGCAAAAGGGCCATCTGAAAAAAGTGTAAAATCCAGAAAGGTAGGACAGGATATGGAGAACAGGGAGCCTTGTTATGCTGACTGGCAGGATGTAAATTGCCAGCAGCCACCCTGGAGAAGTGTATGGTGTTTCCTGAAACACATAAGAAACAAAGCAACACAGCCTATGGCACTTCCACTTATGGTCCTATAGCTTACGGAAATTAAAATCGAAAACAGACAGCCACCCCAATATTTGGGACGGCTGTGTTCACAAGAAGCTCGTCTACAGTATCAGGTATATATCCCAGAAAGCAAAAAATGGATAAAGAAGTTGTGGCACGTACGTACAATGCAATATCACTCAGCAATGAAATCTGTGTCATCAGGCCCGTAGCGGCATAGTGAGTGGATGCAGGTACGGTGATTCTACGTGAACTACGTCACACAGAAAAAGAAACATCATAAGATATCACTAATACACGGAATGTAAACTTGACTACAGATAAACTGAATTACAAAACAGAACAGGGTCTCAAATTTAGAAAACCAACTAGTGCTTGCTTATGGGGAAAGGTGCCTTGGGGTGCTGCATAAAACCAGAGACTGAAATTAGCACAGATAACTTTCCATAAGCCAAATATGTAATAGACAAGACCTACTCCTTGCTCAACGAAATGGACCCAACACCACATATTCAACGCCTAGGAATATACCTGACTAGGAAGAATCTTAAAACCCATGGATATATATGTCTCCAAAAGAGAATCAAGCGTGTGTACAGCGGCCGAAACGCAGCAGTGAAAATCCGATAAATCCCATTATTAAAATAAATTTCGAAAACAAAACACAAAGACAGTGAAATAGAGAGCAATTCTTAAATAATTCACTCAGGGCATGTGATGCAACAGGGATTGACCACATCTACACCCAGAGCTGGTTGAGACATAAGGCTGGACACTTCAGGCTGATAGCACTGGTGAGTTTCGGTGAGCAAATGCAGACCCTTTGAAGTCATACTGCATGGTACCTATTCCATGGGTCCCAACTCTCCAGGTTCAAGGCATTCTTCCTCCAGCTAAAACATGCATGGGAAACACAGAGTATTGTCTACCGTGTGATTGGGAAACGATTTAAAATGCATCTCAGTTTTCGTATCCTGGTCCTCGGGTTCACCATTCCAGATGCTTTACTAACACTCTCCCCGCTTGGAGAGTCAGTGCCTTTAACCTCCTGTTTGGCACAGCTTGCAATTTCTGTGCAAGATGAACAGGAATAGGGAGAACCAATGAGAGACTAGCTGTAGGTGTCTGCGCGGGCAAATGTAACGCTAATTGCCGACCAGGAAGAGGAATTAAACAAAGGCTCAGCGTGCCCTGCTTAAAACAGATTAGGGCCTGAAGCAATCCTGCGGTTTTGTGCCCAGCTCACAAGAAAGCGAGTTGAAGAAAGGAGCTCAGGGGCACTGTACTTCACAAACCTGCAGAGTTATAAATGACAGCTATCCTCCAAAAATATATTGAAGTAAGCCTGCGAAGGGGACTTGAAAGCGGGGCAGAATTTCAGGAAAACGATTGCAGGGTGTAGACTGGAATTGCCCTGAAAGCATAGGAAAAGAGGCACAACGTCGACAATGATGCACTTGGCCAAAAAGGGCGTATGCGTTTTTTCCTGAATATATTCAGGAAAAAACGCATACGTCCTTTTTGGCCAACCAAGCAAGCCTGTAAAGGAAATCTGCACTACAATGAAATCTCACTGCTCCCCCGGGCAAAAGGGCCATCAGAAAAAAGTGTAAAATCCAGAAAGGTAGGACAGGATATGGAGAACAGGGAGCCTTGTTATGCTGATTGGCAGGATGTAAATTGCCAGCAGCCACTCTGGAGAAGTGTATGGTGTTTCCTGAAACACGTAAGAAACAAAGCAACACAGCCTATGGCACTTCCACTTATGGTCTTATAGCTTACGGAAATTAAAATCAAAAACAGACAGCCACCCCAATATTTGGGACGGCTGTGTTCACAAGAAGCTCGTCTACAGTATCAGGTAAATATCCCAGAAAGCAAAAAATGGATAAAGAAGTTGTGGCACGTACGTGCAATGCAATATCACTCAGCAATGAAATCTGTGTCATCAGGCCCGTAGCGGCATAGTAAGTGGATGCAGGTATGGTTATTCTACGTGAACTACGTCACACAGAAAAAGAAACATCATAAGATATCACTAATACACGGAATGTAAACTTGACTACACATGAACTGAATTACAAAACAGAACAGGGTCTCAAATTTAGAAAACCAACTAGTGCTTGCTTATGGGGAAAGGTGCGTTGGGGTGCTGCATAAAACCAGAGACTGAAATTAGCACAGATAACATTCCATAAGCCAAATATGTAATAGACAAGACCTACTCCTTGCTCAACGAAATGGACTCAACACCACATATTCAACGCCTAGGAATATACCTGACTAGGAAGAATCTTAAAACCCATGGATATATATGTCTCCGTAAGAGAATCAAGCGTGTGTACAGCGGCCGAAACGCAGCAGTGAAAATCCGATAAATCCCATTATCAAAATAAATTTCGAAAACAAAACACAAAGACAGTGAAATAGAGAGCAATTCTTAAATAATTCACTCAGGGCATGTGATGCAACCGGGATTGACCACATCTAAACCAGAGCTGGTTGAGACATAAGGCTGGACACTTCAGCCTGATAGCATTGGTGAGTTTCGGTGAGCAAATGCAGACCCTTTGAAGTCATACTGCATGGTACCCATTCCATGGGTCCCAACTCTCCAGGTTCAAGGGATTCTTCCTCCAGCTAAAACATGCATGGGAAACCCAGAGTATCGTCCACCGTGTGATTGGGAAATGATTTAAAATGCATCTCAGTTTTCGTATCCTGGTCCTCGGGTTCACCATTCCAGATGCTTTACTATCACTCTCCCCGCTTGGAGAGTCAGTGCCTTTAACCTCCTGTTTCGCACAGCTTGCAATTTCTGTGCAAGATGAACAGGAATAGGGAGAACCAATGAGAGACTAGCTGTAGGTGTCTGCACGGGCCAATGTAATGCTCATTGCCCACCAGGAAGAGGAATTAAACAAAGGCTCAGCGTGCCCTGCTGAAAACAGATTAGGGCCTGAAGCAATCCTTTGGTTTTGTGTCCAGCTCACAAGAAAGCGAGTTGAAGAAAGGAGCTCAGGGGCACTGTAATTCACAAACCTGCAGTGTTATTAATGACAGCTATCCTCCAAAAATATATTGAAGTAAGCCTGCGAAGGGGACTTGAAAGCGGGGCAGAATTTCAGGAAAACGATTGCAGGGTGTAGACTGGAATTGCCCTGAAAGCATAGGAAAGGAGGCAGAACATCGACAATGATGCACTTGGCCAAAAAGGGCGTATGCGTTTTTTCCTGAATATATTCAGGAAAAAACGCATACGCCCTTTTTGGCCAACCAAGCAAGCCTGTAAAGGAAATCTGCACTACAATGAAGTCTCACTGCCCCCCGGGCAAAAGGGCCATCTGAAAAAACTGTAAAATCCAGAAAGTTAGGACAGGATATGGAGAACAGGGAGCCTTGTTATGCTGATTGGCAGGATGTAAATTGCCAGCAGCCACCCTGGAGAAGTGTATGGTGTTTTCTGAAACACGTAAGAAACAAAGCAACACAGCCTATGGCACTTCCACTTATGGTCCTATAGCTTACGGAAATTAAAATCAAAAACAGACAGCCACCCCAATATTTGGGACGGCTGTGTTCACAAGAAGCTCGTCTACAGTATCAGGTAAATATCCCAGAAAGCAAAAAATGGATAAAGAAGTTGTGGCACGTACGTGCAATGCAATATCACTCAGCAATGAAATCTGTGTCATCAGGCCCGGAGCGGCATAGTAAGTGGATGCAGGTACGGTGATTCTACGTGAACTACGTCACACAGAAAAAGAAACATCATAAGATATCACTAATACACGGAATGTAAACTTGACTACACATGAACTGAATTACAAAACAGAACAGGGTCTCAAATTTAGAAAACCGACTAGTGCTTGCTTATGGTGAAATGTGCCTTTGGGTGCTGCATAAAACCAGAGACTGAAATTAGCACAGATAACTTTCCATAAGCCAAATATGTAAGAAAAAAGACCTACTCCTTGCTCAACGAAATGGACCCAACACCACATATTCAACGCCTAGGAATATACCTGACTAGGAAGAATCTTAAAACCCATGGATATATATGTCTCCATAAGAGAATCAAGCGTGTGTACAGCGGCCGAAACGCAGCAGTGAAAATCCGATAAATCCCATTATCAAAATAAATTTCGAAAACAAAGACAGTGAAATAGAGAGCAATTCTTAAATAATTCACTCAGAGCATGTGATGCAACCGGGATTGACCACATCTACACCCAGAGCTGGTTGAGACATAAGGCTGGACACTTCAGGCTGATAGCATTGGTGAGTTTCGGTGAGCAAATGCAGACCCTTTGAAGTCATACTGCATGGTACCCATTCCATGGGTCCCAACTCTCCAGGTTCAAGGCATTCTTCCTCCAGCTAAAACATGCATGGGAAACCCAGAGTATCGTCTACCGTGTGATTGGGAAACGATTTAAAATGCATCTCAGTTTTCGTATCCTGGTCCTCGGGTTCACCGTTCCAGATGCTTTACTAACACTCTCCCCGCTTGGAGAGTCACGGCCTTTAACCTCCTGTTTGGCACAGCTTGCAATTTCTGTGCAAGATGAACAGGAATAGGGAGAACCAATGAGAGACTAGCTGTAGGTGTCTGCACGGGCAAATGTAACGCTCATTGCCCACCAGGAAGAGGAATTAAACAAAGGCTCAGCGCGCGCTGCTGAAAACAGATTAGGGCCTGAAGCAATCCTGCGGTTTTTTGCCCAGCTCACAAGAAAGCGAGTTGAAGAAAGGAGCTCAGGGGCACTGTAATTCAGAAACCTGCAGAGTTATAAATGACAGCTATCCTCCAAAAATATATTGAAGTAAGCCTGCGAAGGGGACTTGAAAGCAGGGCAGAATTTCAGGAAAACGATTGCAGGGGGTAGACTGGAATTGCCCTGAAAGCATAGGAAAAGAGGCAGAACGTCGACAATGATGCACTTGGCCAAAAAGAGCGTATGCATTTTTTCCTGAATATATTCAGGAAAAAACGCATACGCACTTTTTGGCCAACCAAGCAAGCCTGTAAATGAAATCTGCACTACAATGAAGTCTCACTGCCCCCCGGGAAAAAGGGCCATCTGAAAAAAGTGTAAAACCGAGAAAGGTAGGACAGGATATGGAGAACATGGAGCCTTGTTATGCTGAATGGCAGGATGTAAATTGCCAGCAGCCACCCTGGATAAGTGTATGGTGTTTCCTGAAACACGTAAGAAACAAAGCAACACATCCTATGGCACTTCCACTTATGGTCCTATAGCTTACGGAAATTAAAGTCAAAAACAGACAGCCACCCCAATATTTTAGACGGCTGTGTTCACAATAAGCTCGTCTACAGTATCAGGTAAATATCCCAGAAAGCAAAAAATGGATAAAGAAGTTGTGGCACGTACGTACAATGCAATATCACTCAGCAATGAAATCTGTGTCATCAGGCCCGTAGCGGCATAGTGAGTGGATGCAGGTACGGTGATTGTACGTGAACAACGTCACACAGAAAAAGAAACATCATAAGATATCACTAATACACGGAATGTAAACTTGACTACACATGAACTGAATTACAAAACAGAACAGGGTCTCAAATTTAGAAAACCAACTAGTGCTTGCTTATGGGGAAAGGTGCCTTGGGGTGCTGCATAAAACCAGAGACTGAAATTAGCACAGATAACTTTCCATAAGCCAAATATGTAATAGACAAGACCTACTCCTTGCTCAACGAAATGGACTCAGAACCACATATTCAACGCCTAGGAATATACCTGACTAGGAAGAATCTTAAAACCCATGGATATATATGTCTCCATAAGAGAATCAAGCGTGTGTACAGTGGCCGAAACGCAGCAGTGAAAATCCGATAAATCCCATTATCAAAATTAATTTCGAAAAGAAAACACAAAGACAGTGAAATAGAGAGCAATTCTTAAATAATTCACTCAGGGCATGTAATGCAACCGGGATTGACCACATCTACACCCAGAGCTGGTTGAGACATAAGGCTGGACACTTCAGGCATATAGCATTGGTGAGTTTCGGTGAGCAAATGCAGACCCTTTGAAGTCATACTGCATGGTACCCATTCCATGGGTCCCAACTCTCCAGGTTCAAGGGATTCTTCCTCCAGCTAAAACATGCATGGGAAACCCAGAGTATCCTCCACCGTGTGATTGGGAAACGATTTAAAATGCATCTCAGTTTTCGTATCCTGGTCCTCGGGTTCACCATTCCAGATGCTTTACTAACACTCTCCCCGCTTAGAGAGTCAGTGCCTTTAACCTCCTCTTTGGCACAGCTTGCAATTTCTTTGCAAGATGAACAGGAATAGGGAGAACCAATGAGAGACTAGCTGTAGGTGTCTGCACGGGCAAATGTAACGCTCATTGCCCACCAGGAAGAGGAATTAAACAAAGGCTCAGTGTGCCCTGCTAGAAACAGATTAGGGCCTGAAGCAATCCTGCGATTTTGTGCCCAGCTCACAAGAAAGCGAGTTGAAGAAAGGAGCTCAGTGGCACTGTAATTCACAAACCTGCAGAGTTATAAATGACAGCTATCTTCCAAAACTATATTGAAGTAAGCCTGCGTAGGGGACTTGAAAGCGGGGCAGAATTTCAGGAAAACGATTGCAGGGGGTAGACTGGAATTGCCCTGAAAGCATAGGAAAAGAGGCACAACGTTGACAATGATGCACTTGGCCAAAAAGGGCGTATGTGTTTTTTCCTGAATATATTCAGGAAAAAACGCATACGCACTTTTTGGCCAACCAAGCAAGCCTGTAATGGAAATCTGCACTACAATGAAGTCTCACTGCCCCCTGGGCAAGAGGGCCATCTGGAAAAAGTGTAAAATCCAGAAAGGTAGGACAGGATATGTAGAACAGGGAGCCTTGTTATGCTGATTGGCAGGATGTAAATTGCCAACAGCCACCCTGGAGAAGTGTATGGTGTTTCCTGAAACACGTAAGAAATAAAGCAACACAGCCTATGGCAATTGCACTTATGGTCCTATTCCTTAGGGAAATTAAAATCAAAAACAGAGAGCCACCCCAAAGTTTGGGACGGCTGTGTTCCCAAGAAGCTCGTCTACAGCACCAGGTAAATATCCCAGAAAGCAAAAAATGGATAAAGAAGTTGTGGCACGTACGTGCAATGCAATATCACTCAGCAATGAAATCTGTGTCATCAGGCCCGTAGCAGCATAGTGAGTGGATGCAGGTACGGTTATTCTACGTGAACTACGTCACACAGAAAAAGAAACATCATAAGATATCACTAATACACGGAATGTAAACTTGACTACACATGAACTGAATTACAAAACAGAACAGGGTCTCAAATTTAGAAAACCAACTAGTGCTTGCTTATGGGGAAAGGTGCCTTGGGTTGCTTCATAAAACCAAGACTGAAATTAGCACAGATAACATTCCATAAGCCAAATATGTAATAGAAAAGACCTACTCCTTGCTCAACGAAATGGACTCAACACCACATATTCAACGCCTAGGAATATACCTGACTAGGAAGAATCTTAAAACCCATGGATATATATGTCTCCGTAAGAGAATCAAGCGTGTGTACAGCGGCCGATACGCAGCAGTGAAAATCCGATAAATCCCATTATCAAAATAAATTTCGAAAACAAAACACAAAGACAGTGAAATGGAGAGCAAATCTTTAATAATTCACTCAGGGCATGTGATGCAACCGGGATTGACCACATCTACACCCAGAGCTGGTTGAGACATAAGGGTGGACACTTCAGGCTAATAGCATTGGTGAGTTTCGGTGAGCAAATGCAGACCCTTTGAAGTCATACTGCATGGTACCTATTCCATGGGTCCCAACTCTTCAGGTTCAAGGGATTCTTCCTCCAGCTAAAACATGCATGGGAAACCCACAGTATGGTCCACCGTGTGATTGGGAAACGATTTAAAATGCATCTCAGTTTTCGTATCCTGGTCCTCGGGTTCACCATTCCAGATGCTTTACTAACACTCTCCCCGCTTGGAGAGTCAGTGCCTTTAACCTCCTGTTTCGCACAGCTTGCAATTTCTGTGCAAGATGAACAGGAATAGGGAGAACCAATGAGAGACTAGCTATAGGTGTCTGCACGGGCAAATGTAACGCTCATTTCCCACCAGGAAGAGGAATTAACCAAAGGCTCAGTGTGCCGTGCCGGAAACAGATTAGGGCCTGAAACAATCCTGCGGTTTTGTGCCCAGCTCACAAGAAAGCGAGTTGAAGAAAGGAGTTCAGGGGCACTGTAATTCCCAAACCTGCAGAGTTATAAATGACAGTTATCCTCCAAACATATATTGAAGTACGCCTGCGAAGGGGACTTGAAAGGGGGGCAGAATTTCAGGAAAACGATTGCAGGGGGTAGACTGGAATTGCCCTGAAAGCATAGGAAAAGAGGCACAACGTCGACAATGATGCACTTGGCCAAAAAGGGCGTATGCGTTTTTTCCTGAATATATTCAGGAAAAAACGCATACGCCCTTTTGGGCCAACCAAGCAAGCCTGTAAAGGAAATCTGCACTACTATGAAGTCTCACTGCCCCCCGGGCAAGAGGGCCACCTGAAAAAAGTGTAAAATCGAGAAAGGTACGACAGGATATGGAGAACAGGGAGCCTTGTTATGCTGATTGGCAGGATGTAAATTGCCAGCAGCCAACCTGGAGAAGTGTATGGTGATTCCTGAAACACGTAAGAAACAAAGCAACACAGCCTATGGCACTTCCACTTATGGTCCTATAGCTTACAGAAATTAAAATCAAAAACAGACAGCCACCCCAATATTTGGGATGGCTGTGTTCACAAGAAGCTCGTCTACAGTATCAGGTAAATATCCCAGAAAGCAAAAAATGGATAAAGAAGTTGTGGCACGTACGTACAATGCAATATCACTCAGCAATGAAATCTGTGTCATCAGGCCTGTAGCGGCATAGTGAGTGGATGCAGGTACGGTGATTTTACATGAACTACGTCACACAGAAAAAGAAACATCATAAGATATCACTAATACACGGAATGTAAACTTGACTACACATGAACTGAATTACAAAACAGAACAGGGTCTCAAATTTAGAAAACCAACTAGTGCTTGCTTATGGGGAAAGGTGCCTTGGGGTACTGCATAAAACCAGAGACTGAAATTAGCACAGATAACATTCCATAAGCCAAATATGTAATAGACAAGACCTACTCCTTGCTCAACGAAATGGACTCAACACCACATATTCAACGCCTAGGAATATACCTGACTAGGAAGAATCTTAAATCCCATGGATATATATGTCTCCGTAAGGGAATCAAGCATGTGTAGAGCGGCCGAAACGCAGCAGTGAAAATTCGATAAATCCCATTATCAAAATAAATTTCGAAAACAAAACACAAAGACAGTGAAATAGAGAGCAATTCTTAAATAATTCACTCAGGGCATGTGATGCAACCGGGATTGACCACATCTACACCCAGAGCTGATTGAGACATAAGGCTGGACACTTCAGGCTAATAGCATTGGTGAGTTTCGGTGAGCAAATGCAGACCCTTTGAAGTCATACTGCATCGTACCTATTCCATGGGTCCCAACTCTTCAGGTTCAAGGGATTCTTCCTCCAGCTAAAACATGCATAGGAAACCCACAGTATGGTCCACCGTGTGATTGGGAAACGATTTAAAATGCATCTCACTTTTCGTATCCTGGTCCTCGGGTTCACCATTCCAGATGCTTTACTAACATTCTCCCCGCTTGGAGAGTCAGTGCCTTTAACCTCCTCTTTGGCACAGCTTGCAATTTCTGTGCAAGATGAAAAGGAATAGGGAGAACCAATGAGAGATTAGCTGTAGGTGTCTGCACGGGCAAATGTAACGCTCATTGCCCACCAGGAAGAGGAATTAAACAAAGGCTCAGCGTGCCCTGCTGAAACAGATTAGGGCCTTAAGCAATCCTGCGGTTTTGTGCCCAGCTCACAAGAAAGCGAGTTGAAGAAAGGAGCTCAGGGGCACTGTAATTCACAAACCTGCAGAGTTATAAATGACAGCTATCTTCCAAATGTATATTGAAGTAAGCCTGCGAAGGGGACTTGAAAGTGGGGCAGAATTTCTGGAAAATGATTGCAGGGGTTAGACTGGAATTGCCCTGATAGCATAGGAAAATAGGCAGAACGTCGACAATGATGCACTTGGCCAAAAAGGGCGTATGCGTTTTTTCCTGAATATATTCAGGAAAAAACGCATACGCCCTTTTTGGCCAACCAAGCAAGCCTGTAAAGGAAATCTGCACTACAATGAAGTCTCACTGCCCCCCGGGCAAAAGGGCCATCTGAATAAAGTGTAAAATCCAGAAAGGTAAGACAGGATATGGAGAACAGGGAGCCTTGTTATGCTGATTGGCAGGATGTAAATTGCCAGCAGCCACCCTGGAGAAGTGTATGGTGTTTCCTGAGACACGTAAGAAACAAAGCAACACAGCCTATGGCACTTCCACTTATGGTCTTATAGCTTACGGAAATTAAAATCAAAAACAGACAGCCACCCCAATATTTGGGACGGCTGTGTTCACAAGAAGCTCGTCTACATTATCAGGTAAATATCCCAGAAAGCAAAAAATGGATAAAGAAGTTGTGGCACGTACGTGCAATGCAATATCACTCAGCAATGAAATCTGTGTCACCAGGCCCGTAGCGGCATAGTGAGTGGATGCAGGTACGGTGATTCTACGTGAACTACGTCACACAGAAAAAGAAACATCATAAGATATCACTAATACACGGAATGTAAACTTGACTACACATGAACTGAATTACAAAACAGAACAGGGTCTCAAATTTAGAAAACCAACTAGTGCTTGCTTATGGGGAAAGGTGCCTTGGGGTGCTGCATAAAACCAGAGACTGAAATTAGCACAGATACCTTTCCATAAGCCAAATATGTAATAGACAAGACCTACTCCTTGCTCAACGAAATGGACCCAACACCACATATTCAACGCCTAGGAATATACCTGACTAGGAAGAATCTTAAAACCCATGGATATATATGTCTCCGTAAGAGAATCAAGCGTGTGTACAGCGGCCGTAACGCAGTAGTGAAAATCCGATAAATCCCATTATCAAAATAAATTTCGAAAACACAAAGACAGTGAAATAGAGAGCAATTCTTAAATAATTCACTCAGGTCATGTGATGCAACCGGGATTTAACACATCTACACCCACAGCTGGTTGAGACATAAGGCTGGACACTTCAGGCTGATAGCATTGGTGAGTTTCGGTGAGCAAATGCAGAGCCTTTGAAGTCATACTGCATGGTACCCATTCCATGGGTCCCAACTCTCCAGGTTCAAGGGATTCTTCCTCCAGCTAAAACATGCATGGGAAACCCAGAGTATCGTCCACCGTGTGATTGGGAAACGATTTAAAATGCATCTCAGTTTTTGTATCCTGGTCCTCGGGTTCACCATTCCAGATGCTTTACTAACACTCTCCCCGCTTGGAGAGTCAGTGCCTTTAACCTCCTCTTTGGCACAGCTTGCAATTTCTGTGCCAGATGAACAGGAATAGGGAGAAACAATGAGAGACTAGCTGTAGGTGTCTGCACGGGCAAATGTAACGCTCATTGCCCACCAGGAAGAGGAATTAAACAAAGGCTCAGTGTGCCCTGCTGGAAACAGATTAGGGCCTGAAGCAATCCTGCGGTTTTGTGCCCAGCTCACAAGAAAGCGAGTTGAAGAAAGGAGCTCAGGGGCACTGTACTTCACAAACCTGCAGAGTTATAAATGACAGCTATCTTCCAAAAGTATATTGAAGTAAGCCTGCGAAGGGGACTTGAAAGCGGGGCTGAATTTCAGGAAAACGATTGCAGGGGGTAGACAGGAATTGCCCTGAAAGCATAGGAAAAGCGGCACAACGTCGACAATGATGCACTTGGCCAAAAAGGGCGTATGCGTTTTTTCCTGAATATATTCAGGAAAAACGCATACGCCCTTTTTGGCCAACCAAGCAAGCCTGTAAAGGAAATCTGCACTACAATGAAGTGTCACTGCCCCCCGGGCAAGAGGGCCATCTGAAAAAAGTGTAAAATCCAGAAAGGTAGGACAGGATATGGAGAACAGGGAGCCTTGTTATGCTGATTGGCAGGATGTAAATTGCCAGCAGCCACCCTGGAGAAGTGTATGGTGTTTCCTGAAACACATAAGAAACAAAGCAACACAGCCTATGGCACTTCCACTTATGGTCGTATAGCTTATGGAAATTAAAATCAAAAACAGACAGCCACCCCAATATTTGGGACGGCTGTGTTCACAAGAAGCTCGTCTACAGTATCAGGTAAATATCCCAGAAAGCAAAAAATGGATAAAGAAGTTGTGGCACGTACGTACAATGCAATATCACTCAGCAATAAAATCTGTGTCATCAGGCCCGTAGCGGCATAGTGAGTGGATGCAGGTATGGTGATTCTACGTGAACTACGTCACACAGAAAAAGAAACATCATAAGATATCACTAATACACGGAATGTAAACTTGACTACACATGAACTGAATTACAAAACAGAACAGGGTCTCAAATTTAGAAAACCAACTAGTGCTTGCTTATGGGGAAAGGTGCGTTGGGGTGCTGCATAAAACCAGAGACTGAAATTGGCACAGATAACTTTCCATAAGCCAAATATGTAATAGACAAGACCTACTCCTTGCTCAACGAAATGGACCCAACACCACATATTCAACGCCTAGGAATACACCTGATTAGGAAGAATCTTAAAACCCATGGATATATATGTCTCCGTAAGAGAATCAAGCGTGTGTACAGCGGCCGAAACGCAGTAGTGAAAATCCGATAAATCCCATTATCAAAATAAATTTCGAAAACAAAACACAAAGACAGTGAAATAGAGAGTAATTCTTAAATAATTCACTCAGGGCATGTGATGCAACCGGGATTTAACACATCTACACCCAGAGCTGGTTGAGACATAAGGCTGGACACTTCAGGCTGATAGCATTGGTGAGTTTCGGTGAGCAAATGCAGACCCTTTGAAGTCATACTGCATGGAACGCATTCCATGGGTCCCAACTCTCCAGGTTCAAGGCATTCTTCCTCCAGTTAAAACATGCATGGGAAACCCAGAGTATCGTCCACCGTGTGATTGGGAAACGATTTAAAATGCATCTCAGTTTTCGTATCCTGGTCCTCGGGTTCACCATTCCAGATGCTTTACTAACACTCTCTCCGCTTGGAGAGTCAGTGCCTTTAACCTCCTGTTTGGCACAGCTTGCAATTTCTGTGCAAGATGAACAGGAATAGGGAGAACCAATGAGAGACTAGTTGTACGTGTCTGCACGGGCAAATGTAACGCTCATTGCCGACCAGGAAGAGGAATTAAACAAAGGCTCAGCGTGCCCTGCTGAAAACAGATTAGGGCCTGAAGCAATCCTGCGGTTTTGTGCCCAGCTCACAAGAAAGCGAGTTGAAGAAAGGAGCTCAGGGGCACTGTAATTCACAAAGCTGCAGAGTTATAAATGACAGCTATCCTCCAAAAATATATTGAAGTAAGCCTGCGAAGGGGACTTGAAAGCGGGGCAGAATTTCACAAAAACGATTGCAGGGGGTAGACTGGAATTGCCCTGAAAGCATAGGAAAAGAGGCAGAACGTCGACAATGATGCACTTGGCCAAAAAGGGCGTATGCGTTTTTTCCTGAATATATTCAGGAAAAAACGCATACGCCCTTTTTGGCCAACCAAGCAAGCCTGTAAAGGAAATCTGTACTACAATGAAGTCTCACTACCCCCCGGGGAAAAGGGCCATCTGAAAAAAGTGTAAAATCCAGAAAGGTAGGACAGGATATGGAGAACAGGGAGCCTTGTTATGCTGATTGGCAGGATGTAAATTGCCAGCAGCCACCCTGGAGAAGTGTATGGTGTTTCCTGAAACACGTAAGAAACAAAGCAAGACAGCCTATGGCATTTCCACTTATGGTCCTATAGCTTACGGAAATTAAAATCAAAAACAGACAGCCACCCCAATATTTGGGACGGCTGTGTTCACAAAAGCTCGTCTACAGTATCAGGTAAATATCCCAGAAAGCAAAAAATGGATAAAGAAGTTGTGGCACGTACGTACAATGCAATATCACTCAGCAATGGAATCTGTGTCATCAGGCCCGTAGCAGCATAGTGAGTGGATGCAGGTACGGTGATTCTACGTGAACTACGTCACACAGAAAAAGAAACATCATAAGATATCACTAATACACGGAATGTAAACTTGACTACACATGAACTGAATTACAAAACAGAACAGGGTGTCAAATTTAGAAAACCAACTAGTGCTTGCTTATGGGAAAAGGTGCCTTTGGGTGCTGCATAAAACCAGAGACTGAAATTAGCACAGATAACTTTCCATAAGCCATATATGTAATAGACAAGACCTACTCCTTGCTCAACGAAATGGACCCAACACCACATAATCAACGCCTAGGAATATACCTGACTAGGAAGAATCTTAAAACCCATGGATATATATGTCTCCATAAGAGAACCAAGCGTGTGTACAGCGGCCGAAACGCAGCAGTGAAAATTCGATAAATCCAATTATCAAAATAAATTTCGAAAACAAAACACAAAGACAGTGAAATAGAGAGCAATTCTTAAATAATTCACTGAGGGCATGTGAAGCAACCGGGATTGACCACATCTACACACAGAGCTGGTTGAGACATAAGGCTGGACACTTCAGGCTGATAGCATTGGTGAGTTTCGGTGAGCAAATGCAGACCCTTTGAAGTCATACTGCATGGTACCCATTCCATGGGTCCCAACTCTCCAGGTTCAAGGGATTCTTCCTCCCGCTAAAACATGCATGGGAAACCCAGAGTATCGTCCACCGTGTGATTGGGAAACGATTTAAAATGCATCTCAGTTTTCCTATCCTGGTCCTCGGGTTCACCATTCCAGATGCTTTACTAACACTCTCCCCGCTTGGAGAGTCAGTGCCTTTAACCTCCTCTTTGGCACAGCTTGCAATTTCTGTGCAAGATGAACAGGAATAGGGAGAACCAATGAGAGACTAGCTGTAGGTGTCTGCACGGGCAAATGTAACGCTCATTGCCCACCAGGAAGAGGAATTAAACAAAGGCTCAGTGTGCCCTGCTGGAAACAGATTAGGGCCTGAAGCAATCCTGCGGTTTTGTGCCCAGCTCACAAGAAAGCGAGTTGAAGAAAGGAGCTCAGGGGCACTGTACTTCACAAACCTGCAGAGTTATAAATGACAGCTATCCTCCAAAAATATATTGAAGTAAGCCTGCGAAGGGGACTTGAAAGCGGGGCAGAAATTCAGGAAAACGATTGCAGGGTGTAGACTGGAATTGCCCTGAAAGCATAGGAAAAGAGGCACAACGTCGACAATGATGCACTTGGCCAAAAAGGGCGTATGCGTTTTTTCCTGAATATATTCAGGAAAAAACGCATACGCCCTTTTTTGCCAACCAAGCAAGCCTGTAAAGGAAATCTGCACTACAATGAAGTCTCACTGCCCCCCGGGCAAGAGGGCCATCTGAAAAAAGTGTAAAATCCAGAAAGGTAGGACAGGATACAGAGAAGAGGGAGCCTTGTTATGCTGATTGGCAGGATGTAAATTGCCAGCAGCCACCCTGGAGAAGTGTATGGTGTTTCCTGAAACACGTAAGAAATAAAGCAACACAGCCTATGGCAATTGCACTTATGGTCCTATTCCTTAGGGAAATTAAAATCAAAAACAGAGAGCCACCCCAAAGTTTGGGACGGCTGTGTTCCCAAGAAGCTCGTCTACAGTACCAGGTAAATATCCCAGAAAGCAAAAAATGGATAAAGAAGTTGTGGCACTTACGTGCAATGCAATATCACTCAGCAATGAAATCTGTGTCATCAGGCCCGTAGCGGCATAGTGAGTGGATGCAGGTACAGTGATTCTACGTGAACTACGTCACACAGAAAAAGAAACATCATAAGATATCACTAATACATGCAATGTAAACTTGATTACACATGAACTGAATTACAAAACAGAACAGGGTCTCAAATTTAGAAAACCAACTAGTGCTTGCTTATGGGGAAAGGTGCCTTGGGGTGCTGCATAAAACCAGAGACTGAAATTAGCACAGATAACATTCCATAGGCCAAATATGTAATAGACAAGTCCTACTCCTTGCTCAACGAAATGGACCCACACCACATATTCAACGCCTAGGAATATACCTGACTAGGAAGAATCTTAAAACCCATGGATATATATGTCTCCGTAAGAGAATCAAGCGTGTGTACAGCGGCCGATACCCAGCAGTGAAAATCCGATAAATCCCATTATCAAAATAAATTTCGAAAACAAAACACAAAGACAGTGAAATAGAGAGCAATTCTTAACTAATTCACTCAGGGCATGTGATGCAACCGGGATTGACCACATCTACACCCAGAGCTGGTTGAGACATAAGGCTGGACACTTCAGGCTGATAGCATTTGTGAGTTTCGGTGAGCAAATGCAGACCCTTTGAAGTCATACTGCATGGTACCCATTCCATGGGTCCCAACTCTCCAGGTTCAAGGCATTCTTCCTCCAGTTAAAACATGCATGGGAAACCCAGAGTATCGTCCACCGTGTGATTGGGAAACGATTTAAAATGCATCTCAGTTTTCGTATCCTGGTCCTCGGGTTCACCATTCCAGATGCTTTACTAACACTCTCTCCGCTTGGAGAGTCAGTGCCTTTAACCTCCTGTTTGGCACAGCTTGCAATTTCTGTGCAAGATGAACAGGAATAGGGAGAACCAATGAGAGACTAGTTGTAGGTGTCTGCACGGGCAAATGTAACGCTAATTGCCGACCAGGAAGAGGAACTAAACAAAGGCTCAGCGTGCCCTGCTGAAAACAGATTAGGGCCTGAAGCAATCCTGCGGTTTTGTGCCCAGCTCACAAGAAAGCGAGTTGAAGAAAGGAGCTCAGGGGCACTGTAATTCACAAAGCTGCAGAGTTATAAATGACAGCTATCCTCCAAAAATATATTGAAGTAAGCCTGCGAAGGGGACTTGAAAGCGGGGCAGAATTTCACGAAAACGATTGCAGGGGATAGACTGGAATTGCCCTGAAAGCATAGGAAAAGAGGCACAACGTCGACAATGATGCACTTGGCCAAAAAGGGCGTATGCGTTTTTTCCTGAATATATTTAGGAAAAAACGCATACGCCCTTTTTGGCCAACCAAGCAAGCCTGTAAAGGAAATCTGCACTACAATGAAGTCTCACTTCCCCCCGGGCAAAAGGGCCATCTGAAAAAAGTGTAAAATCCAGAAAGGTAGGACAGGATATGGAGAACAGGGAGCCTTGTTATGCTGATTGGCAGGATGTAAATTGCCAGCAGCCACCCTGGAGAAGTGTATGGTGTTTCCTGAAACACGTAAGAAACAAAGCAACACAGCCTATGGCATTTCCACTTATGGTCCTATAGCTTACGGAAATTAAAATCAAAAACAGACAGCCACCCCAATATTTGGGACGGCTGTGTTCACAAGAAGCTCGTCTACAGTATCAGGTAAATATCCCAGAAAGCAAAAAATGGATAAAGAAGTTGTGGCACGTACGTACAATGCAATATCACTCAGCAATGGAATCTGTGTCATCAGGCCCGTAGCGGCATAGTGAGTGGATGCAGGTACGGTGATTCTACGTGAACTACGTCACACAGAAAAAGAAACATCATAAGATATCACTAATACACGGAATGTAAACTTGACTACACATGAACTGAATTACAAAACAGAACAGGGTCTCAAATTTAGAAAACCAACTAGTGCTTGCTTATGGGGAAAGGTGCCTTTGGGTGCTGCATAAAACCAGAGACTGAAATTAGCACAGATAACTTTCCATAAGCCAAATATGTAATAGACAAGACCTACTCCTTGCTCAACGAATTGGACCCAACACCACATAATCAACGCCTAGGAATATACCTGACTAGGAAGAATCTTAAAACCCGTGGATATATATGTCTCCATAAGAGAACCAAGCGTGTGTACAGCGGCCAAAACGCAGCAGTGAAAATCCGATAAATCCCATTATCAAAATAAATTTCGAAAACAAAACACAAAGACAGTGAAATAGAGAGCAATTCTTAAATAATTCACTCAGGGCATGTGATGCAACCGGGATTGACCACATCTACACCCAGAGCTGGTTGAGACATAAGGCTGGACACTTCAGGCTGATAGCATTGGTGAGTTTTGGTGAGCAAATGCAGACCCTTTGAAGTCATACTGCATGGTACCCATTCCATGGGTCCCAACTCTCCAGATTCAAGGGATTCTTCCTCCAGCTAAAACATGCATGGGAAACCCAGAGTATCGTCCACCGTGTGATTGGGAAACGATTTAAAATGCATCTCAGTTTTCGTATCCTGGTCCTCGGGTTCACCATTCCAGACGCTTTACTAACACTCTCCCCGCTTGGAGAGTCAGTGCCTTTAACCTCCTGTTTGGCACAGCTTGCAATTTCTGTGCAAGATGAACAGGAATAGGGAGAACCAATGAGAGACTAGTTATAGGTGTCTGCACGGGCAAATGTAACGCTCATTTCCCACCAGGAAGAGGAATTAACCAAAGGCTCAGTGTGCCCTGCCGGAAACAGATTAGGGCCTGAAGCAATCCTGCGGTTTTGTGCCCAGCTCACAAGAAAGCGAGTTGAAGAAAGGAGCTCAGGGGCACTGTAATTCACAAACCTGCAGAGTTATAAATGACAGCTAGCCTCCAAAAATATATTGAAGTAAGCCTGCGAAGGGGACTTGAAAGCGGGGCAGAATTTCTGGAAAACGATTGCACGGGGTAGACTGGAATTGCCCTGAAAGCATAGGAAAAGAGGCAGAACGTCGACAATGATGCACTTGGCCAAAAAGGGCGTATGCGTTTTTTCCTGAATATATTCAGGAAAAAACGCATACGCCCTTTTTGGCCAACCAAGCAAGCCTGTAAAGGAAATCTGCACTACAATGAAGTCTCACTGCCCCCCCCCCGGGCAAAAGGGCCATCTGAAAAAAGTGTAAAATCCAGAAAGGTAGGACAGGATATGGAGAACAGGGAGCCTTGTTATGCTGATTGGCAGGATGTAAATTGCCAACAGCCACCCTGGAGAAGTGTATGGTGTTTCCTGAAACACGTAAGAAACAAAGCAACACAGCCTATGGCACTTCCACTTATGGTCCTATAGCTTACGGAAATTAAAATCAAAAACAGACAGCCACCCCAATATGTGGGATGGCTGTGTTCACAAGAAGCTCGTCTACAGTATCAGTTAAATATCCCAGAAAGCAAAAAATGGATAAAGAAGTTGTGGCACGTACGTACAATGCAATATCACTCAGCAATGAAATCTGTGTCATCAGGCCCGTAGCGGCATAGTGAGTGGATGCAGATACGGTGATTCTACGTGAGCTACGTCACACAGAAAAAGAAACATCATAAGATATCACTAATACACGGAATGTAAACTTGACTACACATTAACTGAATTACAAAACAGAACAGGGTCTCAAATTTAGAAAACCAACTAGTGCTTGCTTATGGGGAAAGGTGCGTTGGGGTGCTGCATACAACCAGAGACTGAAATTAGCACAGATAATTTTCCATAAGCCAAATATGTAATAGACAAGACCTACTCCTTGCTCAACGAAATGGACCCAACACCACATATTCAACGCCTAGGAATATACCTGACTAGGAAGAATCTTAAAACCCATGGATATATATGTCTCCGTAAGAGAATCAAGCGTGTGTACAACGGCCGAAACGCAGCAGTGAAAATCCGATAAATCCCATTATCAAAATAAATTTCGAAAACAAAACACAAAGACAGTGAAATAGAGAGCAATTCTTAAATAATTCACTCAGGGCATGTGATGCAACCGGGATTGACCACATCTACACCCAGAGCTGGTTGAGACATAAGGCTGGACACTTCAGGCTGATAGCATTGGTGAGTTTCGGTGAGCAAATGCAGACCCTTTGAAGTCATACTGCATGGTACCCATTCCATGGGTCCCAACTCTCCAGGTTCAAGCGATTCTTCCTCCAGCTAAAACATGCATGGGAAACCCAGAGTATCGTGCACCGTGTGATTGGGAAATGATTTAAAATGCATCTCAGTTTTCGTATCCTGGTCCTCGGGTTCACCATTCCAGATGCTTTACTAACACTCTCCCCGCTTGGAGAGTCAGTGCCTTTAACCTCCTCTTTGGCACAGCTTGCAATTTCTGTGCAAGATGAACAGGAATAGGGAGAACCAATGAGAGACTAGCTGTAGGTGTCTGCACGGGCAAATGTAATGCTCATTTCCCACCAGGAAGAGGAATTAAACAAAGGCTCAGCGTGCCCTGCTGAAAACAGATTAGGGCCTGAAGCAATCCTTTGGTTTTGTGTCCAGCTCACAAGAAAGCGAGTTGAAGAAAGGAGCTCAGGGGCACTGTACTTCACAAACCTGCAGAGTTATAAATGACAGCTATCCTCCAAAAATATATTGAAGTAAGCCTGCGAAGGGGACTTGAAAGCGGGGCAGAATTTCAGGAAAACGATTGCAGGGTGTAGACTGGAATTGCCCTGAAAGCATAGGAAAAGAGGCACAACGTCGACAATGATGCACTTGGCCAAAAAGGGCGTATGCGTTTTTTCCTGAATATATTCAGGAAAAAACGCATACGCCCTTTTTGGCCAACCAAGCAAGCCTGTAAAGGAAATCTGCACTACAATGAAGTCTCACTGCCCCCCGGGCAAAAGGGCCATCTGAAAAAACTGTAAAATCCAGAAAGGTAGGACAGGATATGGAGAACAGGGAGCCTTGTTATGCTGATTGGCAGGATGTAAATTGCCAGCAGCCACCCTGGAGAAGTGTATGGTGTTTTCTGAAACACGTAAGAAACAAAGCAACACAGCCTATGGCACTTCCACTTATGGTCCTATAGCTTACGGAAATTAAAATCAAAAACAGACAGCCACCCCAATATTTGGGACGGCTGTGTTCACAAGAAGCTCGTCTACAGTATCAGGTAAATATCCCAGAAAGCAAAAAATGGATAAAGAAGTTGTGGCACGTACGTGCAATGCAATATCACTCAGCAATGAAATCTGTGTCATCAGGCCCGTAGCGGCATAGTAAGTGGATGCAGGTACGGTGATTCTACGTGAACTACGTCACACAGAAAAAGAAACATCATAAGATATCACTAATACACGGAATGTAAACTTGACTACACATGAACTGAATTACAAAACAGAACAGGGTCTCAAATTTAGAAAACCGACTAGTGCTTGCTTATGGTGAAAGGTACCTTGGGGTGCTGCATAAAACCAGAGACTGAAATTAGCACAGATAACTTTCCATAAGCCAAATATGTAAGAAAAAAGACCTACTCCTTGCTGAACGAAATGGACCCAACACCACATATTCAACGCCTAGGAATATACCTGACTAGGAAGAATCTTAAAACCCATGGATATATATGTCTCCGTAAGAGAATCAAGCGTGTGTACAGCGGCCGAAACGCAGCAGTGAAAATCCGATAAATCCCATTATCAAAATAAATTTCGAAAACAAAGACAGTGAAATAGAGAGCAATTCTTGAATAATTCACTCAGAGCATGTGATGCAACCGGGATTGACCACATCTACACCCAGAGCTGGTTGAGACATAAGGCTGGACACTTCAGGCTGATAGCATTGGTGAGTTTCGGTGAGCAAATGCAGACCCTTTGAAGTCATACTGCATGGTACCCATTCCATGGGTCCCAACTCTCCAGGTTCAAGGCATTCTTCCTCCAGCTAAAACATGCATGGGAAACCCAGAGTATCGTCTACCGTGTGATTGGGAAACGATTTAAAATGCATCTCAGTTTTCGTATCCTGGTCCTCGTGTTCTCCCTTCCAGATGCTTTATTAACACTCTCCCCGCTTGGAGAGTCAGTGCCTTTAACTTCCTCTTTGTCACAGCTTGCAATTTCTGTGCAAGATGAACAGGAATAGGGAGAACCAATGAGAGACTAGCTGTAAGTGTCTGCACGGGCAAATGTAACGCTCACTGCCCACCAGGAAGAGGAATTAAACAAAGGCTCAGTGTGCCCTGCTGGAAACAGATTAGGGCCTGAAGCAATCCTGCGGTTTTGTGCCCAGCTCACAAGAAAGCGAGTTGAAGAAAGGAGCTCAGGGGCACTGTAATTCACAAACCTGCAGAGTTATAAATGACAGCTATCCTCCAAAAATATATTGAAGTAAGCCTGTGAAGGGGACTTGAAAGCGGGGCAGAATTTCAGGAAAACGATTGCAGGGGGTAGACTGGAATTGCCCTGAAAGCATAGGAAAAGAGGCACAACGTCGACAATGATGCAGTTGGCCAAAAAGTGCGTATGCGTTTTTTCCTGAATATATTCAGGAAAAAACGCATGCGCACTTTTTGGCCAACCAAGCAAGCCTGTAAAGGAAATCTGCACTACAATGAAGTCTCACAGCCCCCCGGGCAAAAGGGCCATCTGAAAAAAGTGTAAAATCCAGAAATGTAGGACAGGATATGGAGAACTGGGAGCCTTGTTATGCTGATTGGCAGGATGTAAATTGCCGGCAGCCACCCTGGAGAAGTGTATGGTGTTTCCTGAAACACGTAAGAAACAAAGCAACACAGCCTATGGCAATTCCACTTATGGTCCTATAGCTTACGGAAATTAAAATCAAAAACAGACAGCCACCCCAATATTTGGGACGGCTGTGTTCACAAGAAGCTCGTCTACAGTATCAGGTACATATCCCAGAAAGCAAAAAATGGATAAAGAAATTTTGGCACGTACGTACAATGCAATATCACTCAGCAATGAAATCTGTGTCATCAGGCCCATAGCGGCATAGTGAGTGGATGCAGGTACGGTGATTCTACGTGAACTACGTCACACAGAAAAAGAAACATCATAAGATATCACTAATACACGGAATGTAAACTTGACGACTACACATGAACTGAATTACAAAACCGAACAGGGTCTCAAATTTAGAAAACCAACTAGTGCTTGCTTATGGGGAAAGGTGCCTTGGGGTGCTGCATAAAACCAGAGACTGAAATTAGTACAGATAACATTCCATAAGACAAATATGTAATAGACAAGACCTACTCCTTGCTCAACGAAATGGACTCAACACCACATATTCAACGCCTAGGAATATACCTGACTAGGAAGAATCTTAAAACCCATGGTTATATATGTCTCCGTAAGAGAATCAAGCGTGTGTACAGCGGCCGATACGCAGCAGTGAAAATCCGATAAATCCCATTATCAAAATAAATTTCGAAAACAAAACACAAAGACAGTGAAATAGAGAGCGATTCTTAAATAATTCACTCAGGGCATGTGATGCAACCGGGATTGACCACATCTACAGCCAGAGCTGGTTGAGACATAAGGCTGGACACTTCAGGCTGATAGCATTGGTGAGTTTCAGTGAGCAAATGCAGACCCTTTGAAGTCATACTGCATGGTACCTATTCCATGGGTCCCAACTCTTCAGGTTCAAGGGATTCTTCCTCCAGCTAAAACATGCATGGGAAACCCACAGTATGGTCCACCGTGTGATTGGGAAATGATTTAAAATGCATCTCAGTTTTCGTATCCTGGTCCTCGGGTACACCGTTCCAGATGCTTTACTAACACTCTCCCCGCTTGGAGAGTCACGGCCTTTAACCTCCTGTTTGGCACAGCTTGCAATTTCTGTGCAAGATGAACAGGAATAGGGAGAACCAATGAGAGACTAGCTGTAGGTGTCTGCACGGGCAAATGTAACGCTCATTGCCCACCAGGAAGAGGAATTAAACAAAGGCTCAGCGCGCCCTGCTGAAAACAGATTAGGGCCTGAAGCAATCCTGCGGTTTTGTGCCCAGCTCACAAGAAAGCGAGTTGAAGAAAGGAGCTCAGGGGCACTGTAATTCAGAAACCTGCAGAGTTATAAATGACAGCTATCCTCCAAAAATATATTGAAGTAAGCCTGCGAAGGGGACTTGAAAGCAGGGCAGAATTTCAGGAAAACGATTGCAGGGGGTAGACTGGAATTGCCCTGAAAGCATAGGAAAAGAGGCAGAACGTCGACAATGATGCACTTGGCCAAAAAGGGCGTATGCGTTTTTTCCTGAATATATTCAGGAAAAAAGGCAT
This sequence comes from Phocoena phocoena, assembly GCF_963924675.1. Taxonomy (NCBI): domain Eukaryota; kingdom Metazoa; phylum Chordata; class Mammalia; order Artiodactyla; family Phocoenidae; genus Phocoena; species Phocoena phocoena. Next base: position 492,000 of record NW_027077448.1, read on the forward strand.
ACACCCTTTTTGGCCAACCAAGCAAGCCTGTAAAGGAAATCTGCACTACAATGAAGTCTCACTGCCCCCCGGGCAAAAGGGCCATCTGAAAAAAGTGTAAAATCCAGAAAGGTAGGACAGGATATGGAGAACAGGGAGCCTTGTTATGCTGAATTGCAGGATGTAAATTGCCAGCAGCCACCCTGGAGAAGTGTATGGTGTTTCCTGAAACACGTAAGAAACAAAGCAACACATCCTATGGCACTTCCACTTATGGTCCTATAGCTTACGGAAATTAAAGTCAAAAACAGACAGCCACCCCAATATTTTAGACGGCTGTGTTCACAAGAAGCTCGTCTACAGTATCAGGTAAATATCCCAGAAAGCAAAAAATGGATAAAGAAGTTGTGGCACGTACGTACAATGCAATATCACTCAGCAATGAAATCTGTGTCATCAGGCCCGTAGCGGCATAGTGAGTGGATGCAGGTACGGTGATTGTACGTGAACAACGTCACACAGAAAAAGAAACATCATAAGATATCACTAATACACGGAATGTAAACTTGACTACACATGAACTGAATTACAAAACAGAACAGGGTCTCAAATTTAGAAAACCAACTAGTGCTTGCTTATGGGGAAAGGTGCCTTGGGGTGCTGCATAAAACCAGAGACTGAAATTAGCACAGATAACTTTCCATAAGCCAAATATGTAATAGACAAGACCTACTCCTTGCTCAACGAAGTGGACTCAAAACCACATATTCAACGCCTAGGAATATACCTGACTAGGAAGAATCTTAAAACCCATGGATATATATGTCTCCATAAGAGAATCAAGCGTGTGTACAGTGGCCGAAACGCAGCAGTGAAAATCCGATAAATCCCATTATCAAAATAAATTTCGAAAAGAAAACACAAAGACAGTGAAATAGAGAGCAATTCTTAAATAATTCACTCAGGGCATGTGATGCAACCGGGATTGACCACATCTACACCCAGAGCTGGTTGAGACATAAGGCTGGACACTTCAGGCATATAGCATTGGTGAGTTTCGGTGAGCAAATGCAGACCCTTTGAAGTCATACTGCATGGTACCCATTCCATGGGTCCCAACTCTCCAGGTTCAAGGGATTCTTCCTCCAGCTAAAACATGCATGGGAAACCCAGAGTATCCTCCACCGTGTGATTGGGAAACGATTTAAAATGCATCTCAGTTTTCGTATCCTGGTCCTCGGGTTCACCATTCCAGATGCTTTACTAACACTCTCCCCGCTTAGAGAGTCAGTGCCTTTAACCTCCTCTTTGGCACAGCTTGCAATTTCTTTGCAAGATGAACAGGAATAGGGAGAACCAATGAGAGACTAGCTGTAGGTGTCTGCACGGGCAAATATAACGATCATTGCCCACCAGGAAGAAGAATTAAACAAAGGCTCAGTGTGCCCTGCTAGAAACAGATTAGGGCCTGAAGCAATCCTGCGATTTTGTGCCCAGCTCACAAGAAAGCGAGTTGAAGAAAGGAGCTCAGTGGCACTGTAATTCACAAACCTGCAGAGTTATAAATGACAGCTATCTTCCAAAACTATATTGAAGTAAGCCTGCGTAGGGGACTTGAAAGCGGGGCAGAATTTCAGGAAAACGATTGCAGGGGGTAGACTGGAATTGCCCTGAAAGCATAGGAAAAGAGGCACAACGTCGACAATGATGCACTTGGCCAAAAAGGGCGTATGTGTTTTTTCCTGAATATATTCAGGAAAAAACGCATACGCACTTTTTGGCCAACCAAGCAAGCCTGTAATGGAAATCTGCACTAGAATGAAGTCTCACTGCCCCCTGGGCAAGAGGGCCATCTGGAAAAAGTGTAAAATCCAGAAAGGTAGGACAGGATATGGAGAACAGGGAGCCTTGTTATGCTGATTGGCAGGATGTAAATTGCCAACAGCCACCCTGGAGAAGTGTATGGTGTTTCCTGAAACACGTAAGAAATAAAGCAACACAGCCTATGGCAATTGCACTTATGGTCCTATTCCTTAGGGAAATTAAAATCAAAAACAGACAGCCACCCCAAAGTTTGGGACGGCTGTGTTCCCAAGAAGCTCGTCTACAGCACCAGGTAAATATCCCAGAAAGCAAAAAATGGATAAAGAAGTTGTGGCACGTACGTGCAATGCAATATCACTCAGCAATGAAATCTGTGTCATCAGGCCCGTAGCGGCATAGTGAGTGGATGCAGGTACGGTTATTCTACGTGAACTACGTCACACAGAAAAAGAAACATCATAAGATATCACTAATACACGGAATGTAAACTTGACTACACATGAACTGAATTACAAAACAGAACAGGGTCTCAAATTTAGAAAACCAACTAGTGCTTGCTTATGGGGAAAGGTGCCTTGTGGTGCTTCATAAAACCAAGACTGAAATTAGCACAGATAACATTCCATAAGCCAAATATGTAATAGAAAAGACCTACTCCTTGCTCAACGAAATGGACTCAACACCACATATTCAACGCCTAGGAATATACCTGACTAGGAAGAATCTTAAAACCCATGGATATATATGTCTCCGTAAGAGAATCAAGCGTGTGTACAGCGGCCGATACGCAGCAGTGAAAATCCGATAAATCCCATTATCAAAATAAATTTCGAAAACAAAACACAAAGACAGTGAAATAGAGAGCAAATCTTTAATAATTCACTCAGGGCATGTGATGCAACCGGGATTGACCACATCTACACCCAGAGCTGGTTGAGACATAAGGGTGGACACTTCAGGCTAATAGCATTGGTGAGTTTCGGTGAGCAAATGCAGACCCTTTGAAGTCATACTGCATGGTACCTATTCCATGGGTCCCAAATCTTCAGGTTCAAGGGATTCTTCCTCCAGCTAAAACATGCATGGGAAACCCACAGTATGGTCCACCGTGTGATTGGGAAACGATTTAAAATGCATCTCAGTTTTCGTATCCTGGTCCTCGGGTTCACCATTCCAGATGCTTTACTAACACTCTCCCCGCTTGGAGAGTCAGTGCCTTTAACCTCCTGTTTCGAACAGCTTGCAATTTCTGTGCAAGATGAACAGGAATAGGGAGAACCAATGAGAGACTAGCTATAGGTGTCTGCACGGGCAAATGTAACGCTCATTTCCCACCAGGAAGAGGAATTAACCAAAGGCTCAGTGTGCCGTGCCGGAAACAGATTAGGGCCTGAAACAATCCTGCGGTTTTGTGCCCAGCTCACAAAAAAGCGAGTTGAAGAAAGGAGTTCAGGGGCACTGTAATTCACAAACCTGCAGAGTTATAAATGACAGTTATCCTCCAAACATATATTGAAGTACGCCTGCGAAGGGGACTTGAAAGGGGGGCAGAATTTCAGGAAAACGATTGCAGGGGGTAGACTGGAATTGCACTGAAAGCATAGGAACAGAGGCACAACGTCGACAATGATGCACTTGGCCAAAAAGGGCGTATGCGTTTTTTCCTGAATATATTCAGGAAAAAACGCATACGCCCTTTTGGGCCAACCAAGCAAGCCTGTAAACGAAATCTGCACTACTATGAAGTCTCACTGCCCCCCGGGCAAGACGGCCACCTGAAAAAAGTGTAAAATCCAGAAAGGTACGACAGGATATGGAGAACAGGGAGCCTTGTTATGCTGATTGGCAGGATGTAAATTGCCAGCAGCCACCCTGGAGAAGTGTATGGTGTTTCCTGAAACACGTAAGAAACAAAGCAACACAGCCTATGGCACTTCCACTTATGGTCCTATAGCTTACGGAAATTAAAATCAAAAACAGACAGCCACCCCAATATTTGGGATGGCTGTGTTCACAAGAAGCTCGTCTACAGTATCAGGTAAATATCCCAGAAAGCAAAAAATGGATAAAGAAGTTGTGGCACGTACGTACAATGCAATATCACTCAGCAATGAAATCTGTGTCATCAGGCCCGTAGCGGCATAGTGAGTGGATGCAGGTACGGTGATTCTACGTGAACTACGTCACACAGAAAAAGAAACATCATAAGATATCACTAATACACGGAATGTAAACTTGACTACACATGAACTGAATTACAAAACAGAACAGGGTCTCAAATTTAGGAAACCAACTAGTGCTTGCTTATGGGGAAAGGTGCCTTGGGGTGCTGCATAAAACCAGAGACTGAAATTAGCACAGATAACTTTCCATAAGCCAAATATGTAATAGACAAGACCTACTCCTTGTTCAACGAAATGGACCCAACACCACATATTCAACGCCTAGGAATATACCTGACTAGGAAGAATCTTAAAACCCATGGATATATATGTCTCCGTAAGAGAATCAAGCGTGTGTACAGCGGCATAAATGCAGCAGTGAAAATCCGATAAATCCCATTATCAAAATAAATTTCAAAAACAAAACACAAAGACAGTGAAATAGAGAGCAATTCTTAAATAATTCACTCAGGGCATGTGATGCAACCGGGATTGACCACATCTACACCCAGAGCTGATTGAGACATAAGGCTGGACACTTCAGGCTAATAGCATTGGTGAGTTTCGGTGAGCAAATACAGACCCTTTGAAGTCATACTGCATCGTACCTATTCCATGGGTCCCAACTCTTCAGGTTCAAGGGATTCTTCCTCCAGCTAAAACATGCATAGGAAACCCACAGTATGGTCCACCGTGTGATTGGGAAACGATTTAAAATGCATCTCAGTTTTCGTATCCTGGTCCTCGGGTTCACCATTCCAGATGCTTTACTAACATTCTCCCCGCTTGGAGAGTCAGTGCCTTTAACATCCTCTTTGGCACAGCTTGCAATTTCTGTGCAAGATGAAAAGGAATAGGGAGAACCAATGAGAGACTAGCTGTAGGTGTCTGCACGGGCAAATGTAACGCTCATTGCCCACCAGGAAGAGGAATTAAACAAAGGCTCAGCGTGCCCTGCTGAAACAGATTAGGGCCTTAAGCAATCCTGCGGTTTTGTGCCCAGCTCACAAGAAAGCGAGTTGAAGAAAGGAGCTCAGGGGCACTGTAATTCACAAACCTGCAGAGTTATAAATGACAGCTATCTTCCAAAAGTATATTGAAGTAAGCCTGCGAAGGGGACTTGAAAGTGGGGCAGAATTTCTGGAAAACGATTGCAGGGGTTAGACTGGAATTGCCCTGAAAGCATAGGAAAATAGGCAGAATGTCGACTATGATGCACTTGGCCAAAAAGGGCGTATGCGTTTTTTCCTGAATATATTCAGGAAAAAACGCATACGCCCTTTTTGGCCAACCAAGCAAGCCTGTAAAGGAAATCTGCACTACAATGAAGTCTCACTGCCCCCCGGGCAAAAGGGCCATCTGAATAAAGTGTAAAATCCAGAAAGGTAGGACAGGATATGGAGAACAGGGAGCCTTGTTATGCTGATTGGCAGGATGTAAATTGCCAGCAGCCACCCTGGAGAAGTGTATGGTGTTTCCTGAAACACGTAAGAAATAAAGCAACACAGCCTATGGCAATTGCACTTATGGTCCTATTCCTTAGGGAAATTAAAATCAAAAACAGAGAGCCACCCCAAAGTTTGGGACGGCTGTGTTCCCAAGAAGCTCGTCTACAGTACCAGGTAAATATCCCAGAAAGCAAAAATGGATAAAGAAGTTGTGGCACGTACGTGCAATGCAATATCACTCAGCAATGAAATCTGTGTCATCAGGCCCGTAGCGGCATAGTGAGTGGATGCAGGTACGGTGATTCTACGTGAACTACGTCACACAGAAAAAGAAACATCATAAGATATTACTAATACACGGAATGTAAACTTGACTACACATGAACTGAATTACAAAACAGAACAGGGTCTCAAATTTAGAAAACCAACTAGTGCTTGCTTATGGGGAAAGGTGCCTTGGGGTGCTGCATAAAACCAGAGACTGAAATTAGCACAGATAACATTCCATAGGCCAAATATGTAATAGACAAGTCCTACTCCTTGCTCAACGAAATGGACCCACACCACATATTCAACGCCTAGGAATATACCTGACTAGGAAGAATCTTAAAACCCATGGATATATATGTCTCCGTAAGAGAATCAAGCGTGTGTACAGCGGCCGATACCCAGCAGTGAAAATCCGATAAATCCCATTATCAAAATAAATTTCGAAAACAAAACACAAAGACAGTGAAATAGAGAGCAATTCTTAACTAATTCACTCAGGGCATGTGATGCAACCGGGATTGACCACATCTACACCCAGAGCTGGTTGAGACATAAGCCTGGACACTTCAGGCTGATAGCATTTGTGAGTTTCGGTGAGCAAATGCAGACCCTTTGAAGTCATACTGCATGGTACCCATTCCATGGGTCCCAACTCTCCAGGTTCAAGGCATTCTTCCTCCAGTTAAAACATGCATGGGAAACCCAGAGTATCGTCCACCGTGTGATTGGGAAACGATTTAAAATGCATCTCAGTTTTCGTATCCTGGTCCTCGGGTTCACCATTCCAGATGCTTTACTAACACTCTCTCCGCTTGGAGAGTCAGTGCCTTTAACCTCCTGTTTGGCACAGCTTGCAATTTCTGTGCAAGATGAACAGGAATAGGGAGAACCAATGAGAGACTAGTTGTAGGTGTCTGCACGGGCAAATGTAACGCTAATTGCCGACCAGGAAGAGGAATTAAACAAAGGCTCAGCGTGCCCTGCTGAAAACAGATTAGGGCCTGAAGCAATCCTGCGGTTTTGTGCCCAGCTCACAAGAAAGCGAGTTGAAGAAAGGAGCTCAGGGGCACTGTAATTCACAAAGCTGCAGAGTTATAAATGACAGCTATCCTCCAAAAATATATTGAAGTAAGCCTGCGAAGGGGACTTGAAAGCGGGGCAGAATTTCACGAAAACGATTGCAGGGGGTAGACTGGAATTGCCCTGAAAGCATAGGAAAAGAGGCACAACCTCGACAATGATGCACTTGGCCAAAAAGGGCGTACGCGTTTTTTCCTGAATATATTCAGGAAAAAACGCATACGCCTTTGTGGCCAACCAAGCAAGCCTGTAAAGGAAATCTGTACTACAATGAAGTCTCACTACCACCCGGGGAAAAGGGCCATCTGAAAAAAGTGTAAAATCCAGAAAGGTAGGACAGGATATGGAGAACAGGGAGCCTTGTTATGCTGATTCGCAGGATGTAAATTGCCAGCAGCCACCCTGGAGAAGTGTATGGTGTTTCCTGAAACACGTAAGAAACAAAGCAAGACAGCCTATGGCATTTCCACTTATGGTCCTATAGCTTACGGAAATTAAAATCAAAAACAGACAGCCACCCCAATATTTGGGACGGCTGTGTTCACAAGAAGCTCGTCTACAGTATCAGGTAAATATCCCAGAAAGCAAAAAATGGATAAAGAAGTTGTGGCACGTACGTACAATGCAATATCACTCAGCAATGGAATCTGTGTCATCAGGCCCCTAGAGGCATAGTGAGTGGATGCAGGAACGGTGATTCTACGTGAACTACGTCACACAGAAAAAGAAACATCATAAGATATCACTAAAACACGGAATGTAAACTTGACTACACATGAACTGAATTACAAAACAGAACAGGGTCTCAAATTTAGAAAACCAACTAGTGCTTGCTTATGGGGAAAGGTGCCTTTGGGTGCTGCATAAAACCAGAGACTGAAATTAGCACAGATAACTTTCCATAAGCCAAATATGTAATAGACAAGACCTACTCCTTGCTCAACGAAATGGCCCCAACACCACATAATCAACGCCTAGGAATATACCTGACTAGGAAGAATCTTAAAACCCATGGATATATATGTCTCCATAAGAGAACCAAGCGTGTGTACAGCGGCCGAAACGCAGCAGTGAAAATCCGATAAATCCCATTATCAAAATAAATTTCGAAAACAAAACACAAAGACAGTGAAATAGAGAGCAATTCTTAAATAATTCACTCAGGGCATGTGAAGCAACCGGGATTGACCACATCTACACACAGAGCTGGTTGAGACATAAGGCTGGACACTTCAGGCTGATAGCATTGGTGAGTTTCGGTGAGCAAATGCAGACCCTTTGAAGTCATACTGCATGGTACCCATTCCATTGGTCCCAACTCTCCAGGTTCAAGGGATTCTTCCTCCCGCTAAAACATGCATGGGAAACCCAGAGTACCTTCCACCGTGTGATTGGGAAACGATTTAAAATGCATCTCAGTTTTCGTATCCTGGTCCTCGGGTTCACCATTCCAGATGCTTTACTAACACTCTCCCCGCTTGGAGAGTCAGTGCCTTTAACCTCCTGTTTGGCACAGCTTGCAATTTCTGTGCAAGATGAACAGGAATAGGGAGAACCAATGAGAGACTAGCTATAGGTGTCTGCACGGGCAAATGTAACGCTCATTGCCCACCAGGAAGAGGAATTAACCAAAGGCTCAGTGTGCCCTGCTGGAAACAGATTAGGGCCTGAAGCAATCCTGTGGTTTTGTGCCCAGCTCACAAGAAAGTGAGTTGAAGAAAGGAGCTCAGGGGCACTGTACTTCACAAACCTGCAGAGTTATAAATGACAGCTATCCTCCAAAAATATATTGAAGTAAGCCTGCGAAGGGGACTTGAAAGCGGGGCAGAATTTCTGGAAAACGATTGCAGGGGGTAGACTGGAATTGCCCTGAAAGCATAGGAAAAGAGGCACAAGGTCGACAATGATGCACTTGGCCAAAAAGGGCGTATGCGTTTTTTCCTGAATATATTCAGGAAAAAACGCATACGCCCTTTTTGGCCAACCAAGCAAGCCTGTAATGGAAATCTGCACTACAATGAAGTCTCACTGCCCCCCGGGCAAGAGGGCCATCTGAAAAAAGTGTAAAATCCAGAAAGGTAGGACAGGATATGGAGAAGAGGGAGCCTTGTTATGCTGATTGGCAGGATGTAAATTGCCAGCAGCCACCCTGGAGAAGTGTATGGTGTTTCCTGAAACATGTAAGAAATAAAGCAATACAGCCTATAGCAATTGCACTTCTGGTCCTATTCCTTAGGGAAATTAAAATCAAAAACAGAGAGCCACCCCAAAGTTTGGGACGGCTGTGTTCCCAAGAAGCTCGTCTACAGTACCAGGTAAATATCCCAGAAAGCAAAAAATGGATAAAGAAGTTTTGGCACGTACGTGCAATGCAATATCACTCAGCAATGAAATCTGTATCATCAGGCCCGTAGCGGCATAGTGAGTGGATGCAGGTACGGTGATTCTACGTGAACTACGTCACACAGAAAAAGAAACATCATAAGATATCACTAATACACGGAATGTAAACTTGACTACACATGAACTGAATTACAAAACAGAACAGGGTCTCAAATTTAGAAAACCAACTAGTGCTTGCTTATGGGGAAAGGTGCCTTGGGGTGCTGCATAAAACCAGAGACTGAAATTAGCACAGATAACATTCCATAAGCCAAAAATGTAATAGACAAGACCTACTCCTTGCTCAACGAAATGGACTAAACACCACATATTCAACGCCTAGGAATATACCTGACTAGGAAGAATCTTAAAACCCATGGATATATATGTCTCCGTAAGAGAATCAAGCGTGTGTACAGCGGCCGATACCCAGCAGTGAAAATCCGATAAATCCCATTATCAAAATAAATTTCGAAAACAAAACACAAAGACAGTGAAATAGAGAGCAATTCTTAAATAATTCACTCAGGGCATGTGATGCAACCGGGATTGAACACATCTACACCCAGAGCTGATTGAGACATAAGGCTGGACACTTCATGCTAATAGCATTGGTGAGTTTCAGTGAGCAAATGCAGACCCTTTGTAGTCATACTGCATGGTACCTATTCCATGGGTCCCAACTCTTCAGGTTCAAGGGATTCTTCCTCCAGCTAAAACATGCATGGGAAACCCACAGTATGGTCCACCGTGTGATTGGGAAACGATTTAAAATGCACCTCAGTTTTCGTATCCTGGTCCTCGGGTTCACCATTCCAGATGCTTTACTAACACTCTCCCTGCTTGGAGAGTCAGTGCCTTTAACCTCCTGTTTGGCACAGCTTGCAATTTCTGTGCAAGATGAACAGGAATAGGGAGAATCAATGAGAGACTAGCTCTAGGTGTCTGCACGGACAAATGTAACGCTCATTTCCCACCAGGAAGAGGAATTAAACAAAGGCTCAGTGTGCCCTGCTGGAAACAGATTAGGGCCTGAAGCAATCCTGCGGTTTTGTGCCCAGCTCACAAGAAAGCGAGTTGAAGAAAGGAGCTCAGGGGCACTGTAATTCACAAACCTGCAGAGTTATAAATGACAGCTATCCTCCAAAAATATATTGAAGTAAGCCTGCGAAGGGGACTTGAAAGCGGGGCAGAATTTCAGGAAAACGATTGCAGGGGGTAGACTGGAATTGCCCTGAAAGCATAGGAAAAGAGGCAGAACGTCGACAATGATGCACTTGGCCAAAAAGGGAGTATGCGTTTTTTCCTGAATATATTCAGGAAAAAACGCATACGCCCTTTTCGGCCAACCAAGCAAGCCTGTAAAGGAAATCTGCACTATAATGAAGTCTCACTGCCCCCCGGGTAAAAGGGCCATCTGAAAAAAGTGTAAAATCCAGAAAGGTAGGACAGGATATGGAGAACAGGGAGCCTTGTTATGCTGATTGGCAGGATGTAAATTGCCAGCAGCCACCCTGGAGAAGTGTATGGTGTTTCCTGAAACACGTAAGAAACAAAGCAACACAGCCTATGGCATTTCCACTTATGGTCCTATAGCTTACGGAAATTAAAATCAAAAACAGACAGCCACCCCAATATTTGGGACGGCTGTGTTCACAAAAGCTCGTCTACAGTATCAGGTAAATATCCCAGAAAGCAAAAAATGGATAAAGAAGTTGTGGCACGTACGTACAATGCAATATCACTCAGCAATGGAATCTGTGTCATCAGGCCCGTAGCGGCATAGTGAGTGGATGCAGGTACGGTGATTCTACGTGAACTACGTCACACAGAAAAAGAAACATCATAAGATATCACTAATACACGGAATGTAAACTTGACTACACATGAACTGAATTACAAAACAGAACAGGGTCTCAAATTTAGAAAACCAACTAGTGCTTGCTTATGGGGAAAGGTGCCTTTGGGTGCTGCATAAAACCAGAGACTGAAATTAGCACAGATAACTTTCCATAAGCCAAATATGTAATAGACAAGACCTACTCCTTGCTCAACGAAATGGACCCAACACCACATAATCAACGCCTAGGAATATACCTGACTAGGAAGAATCTTAAAACCCATGGATATATATGTCTCCATAAGAGAACCAAGCGTGTGTACAGCGGCCAAAACGCAGTAGTGAAAATCCGATAAATCCCATTATCAAAATAAATTTCGAAAACAAAACACAAAGACAGTGAAATAGAGAGCAATTCTTAAATAATTCACTCAGGGCATGTGATGCAACCGGGATTGACCACATCTACACCCAGAGCTGGTTGAGACATAAGGCTGGACACTTCAGGCTGATAGCATTGGTGAGTTTTGGTGAGCAAATGCAGACCCTTTGAAGTGATACTGCATGGTACCCATTCCATGGGTCCCAACTCTCCAGATTAAAGGGATTCTTCCTCCAGCTAAAACATGCATGGGAAACCCAGAGTATCGTCCACCGTGTGATTGGGAAACAATTTAAAATGCATCTCAGTTTTCGTATCCTGGTCCTCGGGTTCACCATTCCAGATGCTTTACTAACACTCTCCCCGCTTGGAGAGTCAGTGCCTTTAACCTCCTGTTTCGCACAGCTTGCAATTTCTGTGCAAGATGAACAGGAATAGGGAGAACCAATGAGAGACTAGTTATAGGTGTCTGCACGGGCAAATGTAACGCTCATTTCCCACCAGGAAGAGGAATTAACCAAAGGCTCAGTGTGCCCTGCCGGAAACAGATTAGGGCCTGAAGCAATCCAGCGGTTTTGTGCCCAGCTCACAAGAAAGCGAGTTGAAGAAAGGAGCTCAGGGGCACTGTAATTCACAAACCTGCAGAGTTATAAATGACAGCTATCCTCCAAAAATATATTGAAGTAAGCCTGCGAAGGGGACTTGAAAGCGGGGCAGAATTTCTGGAAAACGATTGCACGGGGTAGACTGGAATTGCCCTGAAAGCATAGGAAAAGAGGCAGAACGTCGACAATGATGCACTTGGCCAAAAAGGGCGTATGCGTTTTTTCCTGAATATATTCAGGAAAAAACGCATACGCCGTTTTTGGCCAACCAAGCAAGCCTGTAAAGGAAATCTGCACTACAATGAAGTCTCACTGCCCCCCCCCCCCCCGGGCAAAAGGGCCATCTGAAAAAAGTGTAAAATCCAGAAAGGTAGGACAGGATATGGAGAACAGGGAGCTTTGTTATGCTGATTGGCAGGATGTAAATTGCCAACAGCCACCCTGGAGAAGTGTATGGTGTTTCCTGAAACACGTAAAAAATAAAGCAACACAGCCTATGGCAATTGCACTTATGGTCCTATTCTTTAGGGAAATTAAAATCAAAAACAGAGAGCCACCCCAAAGTTTGGGACGGCTGTGTTCCCAAGAAGCTCGTCTACAGTACCAGGTAAATATCCCAGAAAGCAAAAAATGGATAAAGAAGTTGTGGCACGTACGTGCAATGCAGTATCACTCAGCAATGAAATCTGTGTCATCAGGCCCGTAGCGGCATAGTGAGTGGATGCAGGTACGGTGATTCTACGTGAACTACGTCACACAGAAAAAGAAACATCATAAGATATCACTAATACACGGAATGTAAACTTGACTACACATGAACTGAATTACAAAACAGAACGGGGTCTCAAATTTAGAAAACCAACTAGAGCTTGCATATGGGGAAAGGTGCCTTGGGGTGCTGCATAAAACCAGAGACTGAAATTAGCACAGATAACTTTCCATAAGCCAAATATGTAATACACAAGACCTACTCTTTGCTCAACGAAATGGACTCAACACCACATATTCAACGCCTAGGAATATACCTGACTAGGAAGAATCTTAAAACCCATGGATATATATGTCTCCGTAAGAGAATCAAGCGTGTGTACTGCGATCGAAACACAGCAGTGAAAATCCGATAAATCCCATTATCAATTTAAATTTCGAAAATAAAACACAAAGACAGTGAAATAGAGAGCAATTCTTAAATAATTCACTCAGGGCATGTGATGCAACCGGGATTGACCACATCTACACCCAGAGCTGGTTGAGACATAAGGCTGGACACTTCAGGCTGATAGCATTGGTGAGTTTCGGTGAGCAAATGCAGACCCTTTGAAGTCATACTGCATGGTACCCATTCCATGGGTCCCAACTCTCCAGGTTCAAGGGATTCTTACTCCAGCTAAAACATGCATGGGAAACACAGAGTATCGTCCACCGTGTGATGGGGAAACGATTTAAAATGCATCTCAGTTTTCGTATCCTGGTCCTCGGGTTCACCATTCCAGACGCTTTACTAACACTCTCCCCGCTTGGAGAGTCAGTGCCTTTAACCTCCTGTTTGGCACAGCTTGCAATTTCTGTGCAAGTTGAATAGGAATAGGGAGAACCAATGAGAGACTAGCTGTAGGTGTCTGCACAGGCAAATGTAACGCCCATTGCCGACCAGGAAGAGGAATTAAACAAAGGCTCAGCGTGCCCTGCTGGAAACAGATTAGGGCCTGAAGCAATCCTGCGCTTCTGTGCCCAGCTCACAAGAAAGCGAGTTGAAGAAAGGAACTCAGGGGCACTGTAATTCATAAAGCTGCAGGGTTATAAATGACAGCTATCCTCCAAAAATATATTGAAGTAAGCCTGTGAAGGGGACTTTAAAGCGGGGCAGAATTTCAGGAAAACGATTGCAGGGGATAGACTGGAATTGCCCTGAAAGCATAGGAAAAGAGGCAGAACGTCAACAATGATGCACTTGGCCAAAAAGGGCGTATGCGTTTTTTCCTGAATATATTCAGGAAAAAATGCATACGCCCTTTTTGGCCAACCAAGCAAGCCTGTAAAGGAATCTGCACTACAATGAAGTCTCACTGCCCCCCTGGCAAATAGGCCACCTGAAAATAGTGGAAAATCCAGAAAGGTATGGCAGGATATGGAGAACAGTGAGGCTTGTTATGCCGATTGGCAGGATGTAAATTGCCAACAGCCACCCTGGAGAAGTGTATGGTGTTTCCGGAAACACGTAAGAAATAAAGCAACACAGCGTATGGCACTTGCACTTATGGTCCTATAGCTTAGGGAAATTAAAATCAAAAACAGACAGCCACCCCAATATTTGGGACGGCTGTGTTCACAGGAAGCTCGTCTACAGTACCAGGTAAATATCCCAGAAAGCAAAAAATGGATAAAGAATTTGTGGCACGTACGTACAATTGAATATCACTCAGCAATGAAATCTGTGTCATCAGGCCCGTAGCGGTTAGTGAGTGGATGCATGTATGGTGATTCTACGTGAACTACGTCACACAGAAATAGAAACATCATAAGATATCACTGATACACGGAATGTAAACTTGACTACACATGAACTGAATTACAAAACAGAACAGGGTCTCAAATTTAGAAAACCAACTAGTGCTTGCTTATGGGGAAAGGTGCCTTGGGGTGCTGCATAAAACTAGAGACTGAAATTAGCACAGATAATTTTCCATAAGCCAAATATGTAATAGACAAGACCTACTCCTTGCTCAACGAAATGGACCCAACACCACATATTCAACGCCTAGGAATATACCTGACTAGGAAGAATCTTAACACCCATGGATATATATGTCTCCGTAAGAGAATCAAGCGTGTGTACAGCGGCCGAAACGCAGCAGTGAAAATCCAATAAATCCCATTATCAAAATAAATTTCGAAAACAAAACACAAAGACAGTGAAATAGAGAGCAATTCTTAAATAATTCACTCAGGGCATGTGATGCAACCGGGATTGACCACATCTACACCCAGAGCTGGTTGAGACATAAGGCTGGACACTTCAGGCTGATAACATTGGTGAGTTTCGGTGAGCAAATGCAGACCCTTTGAAGTCATACTGCATGGTACCCATTCCATGGGTCCCAACTCTCCAGGTTCAAGCGATTCTTCCTCCAGCTAAAACATGCATGGGAAACCCAGAGTATCGTGCACCGTGTGATTGGGAAATGATTTAAAATGCATCTCAGTTTTCGTATCCTGGTCCTCGGGTTCACCATTCCAGATGCTTTACTAACACTCTCCCCGCTTAGAGAGTCAGTGCCTTTAACCTCCTCTTTGGCACAGCTTGCAATTTCTGTGCAAGATGAACTGGAATAGGGAGAACCAATGAGAGACTAGCTGTAGGTGTCTGCACGGGCAAATGTAACGCTCATTGCCCACCAGGAAGAGGAATTAAACAAAGGCTCAGCGTGCCCTGCTGAAAACAGATTAGGGCCTGAAGCAATCCTGCGGTTTTGTGCCCAGCTCACAAGAAAGCGAGTTGAAGAAAGGAGCTCAGGGGCACTGTAATTCACAAAGCTGCAGAGTTATAAATGACAGCTATCCTCCAAAAATATATTGAAGTAAGCCTGCGTAGGGGTCTTGAAAGCGGGGCAGAATTTCAGGAAAACGATTGCAGGGGGTAGACTGGAATTGCCCTGAAAGCATAGGAAAAGAGGCAGAACGTCGACAATGATGCACTTGGCCAAAAAGGGCGTATGCGTTTTTTCCTGAATATATTCAGGAAAAAATGCATACGCACTTTTTGGCCAACCAAGCATGCCTGTAAAGGAAATCTGCACTACAATGAAGTCTCACTGCCACCCTGGCAAATGGGCCATCTGTAAATAGTGGAAAATACAGAAAGGTATGGCAGGATATAGAGAACAGTGAGGCTTGTTATGCTGATTGGCAGGATGTAAATTGCCAACAGCCACCCTGGAGAAGTGTATGGTGTTTACGGAAACACGTAAGAAATAAAGCAACACAGCCTATGGCAATTGAACTTATGGTCCTATTCCTTAGGGAAATTAAAATCAAAAACTGAGAGTCACCCCAAAGTTTGGGACGGCTGTGTTCCCAAGAAGCTCGTCTACAGTACCAGGTAAATATCCCAGAAAGCAAAAAATGGATAAAGAAGTTGTGGCACGTACGTGCAATGCAATATCACTCAGCAATGAAATCTGTGTCATCTGGCCCGTAGAGGCATAGTGAGTGGATGCAGGTACGGTGATTCTACGTGAACTACGTCACACAGAAAAAGAAACATCATAAGATATCACTAATACACGGAATGTAAACTTCACTACACATGAACTGAATTACAAAACAGAACAGGGTCTCAAATGTAGAAAACCAACTAGTGCTTGCTTATGGGGAAAGGTGCCTTGGGGTGCTGCATAAAACCAGAGACTGAAATTAGCACAGATAACTTTCCATAAGCCAAATATGTAATAGACAAGACCTACTCCTTGTTCAACGAAATGGACCCAACACCACATATTCAACGCCTAGGAATATACCTGACTAGGAAGAATCTTAAAACCCATGGATATATATGTCTCCGTAAGAGAATCAAGCGTGTGTACAGCGGCCGATACCCAGCAGTGAAAATCCGATAAATCCCATTATCAAAATAAATTTCGAAAACAAAACACAAAGACAGTGAAATAGAGAGCAATTCTTAAATAATTCACTCAGGGCATGTGATGCAACCGGGATTGACCACATCTACACCCAGAGCTGGTTGAGACATAAGGCTGGACACTTCAGGCTGATAGCATTGGTGAGTTTGGGTGAGCAAACGCAGACCCTTTGAAGTCATACTGCATGGTACCCATTCCATGGGTCCCAACTCTCCAGGTTCAAGGGATTCTTTCTCCAGGTAAAACATGCATGGGAAACCAAGAGTATCGTCCACCGTGTGATTGGGAAATGATTTAAAATGCATCTCAGTTTTCGTATCCTGGTCCTCGGGTTCACCATTCCAGATGCTTTACTAACACTCTCCCCGCTTGGAGAGTCAGTGCCTTTAACCTCCTCTTTGGCACAGCTTGCAATTTCTGTGCAAGATGAACAGGAATAGGGAGAACCTATGAGAGACTAGCTGTAGGTGTCTGCACGGGCAAATGTAACGCTCATTGCCCACCAGGAAGAGGAATTAAACAAAGGCTCAGTGTGCCCTGCTGGAAACAGATTAGGGCCTGAAGCAGTCCTGCGGTTTTGTGCCCAGCTCACAAGAAAGCGAGTTGAAGAAAGGAGCTCAGGGGCACTGTAATTCACAAACCTGCAGGGTTATAAATGACAGCTATCTTCCAAAAGTATATTGAAGTAAGCCTGCGAAGGGGACTTGAAACCGGGGCAGAATTTGAGGAAAACGATTGCAGGGGTAGACTGGAATTGCCCTGAAAGCATAGGAAAAGAGGCACAACGTTGACAATGATGCACTTGGCCAAAAAGGGCGTATGCGTTTTTTCCTGAATATATTCAGGAAAAAACGCATACGCCCTTTTTGGCCAACCAAGCAAGCCTGTAAAGGAAATCTGCACTACAATGAAGTCTCACTGCCCCCTGGGCAAAAGGGCCATCTGAAAAAAGTGTAAAATCCAGAAAGGTAGGACAGGATATGGAGAACAGGGAGCCTTGTTATGCTGATTGGCAGGATGTAAATTGCCAGCAGACACCCTGGAGAAGTGTATGGTGTTTCCTGAAACACGTAAGAAACGAAGCAACACAGCCTATGGCACTTCCACTTATGGTCCTATAGCTTACGGAAATTAAATTCAAAAACAGACAGCCACCCCAATATTTGGGACGGCTGTGTTCACAAGAACCTCGTCTACAGTATCAGGTAAATATCCCAGAAATCAAAACATGGATAAAGAAGATGTGGCAGGTACGTACAATGCAATATCACCCAGCAATGAAATCTGTGTCATCAGGCCCGTAGCGGCATAGTGAGTGGATGCAGGTACGGTGATTCTTCGTGAACAACGTCACGCAGAAAAAGAAACATCATAAGATATCACTAATACACGGAATGTAAACTTGACTACACATGAACTGAATTACAAAACAGAACAGGGTCTCAAATTTAGAAAACCAACTAGTGCTTGCTTATGGGGAAAGGTGCGTTGGGGTGCTGCATAAAACCAGAGACTGAAATTAGCACAGATAACTTTCCATAAGCCAAATATGTAATAGACAAGTCCTACTCCTTGCTCAACAAAATGGACTCAACACAACATATTCAACGCCTAGGAATATACCTGACTAGGAAGAATCTTAAAACCCATGGATATATATGTCTCCGTAAGAGAATCAAGCGTGTGTACAGCAGCCGAAATGCAGCAGTGAAAATCCGATAAATCCCATTATCAAAATAAATTTCGATAACAAAACACAAAGACAGTGAAATAGAGAGCAATTCTTAAAGAATTCACTCAGGGCATGTGATGCAACCGGGATTGACCACATCTACACCCAGAGCTGGTTGAGACATAAGGCTGGACACTTCAGGCTGATAGCATTGGTGAGTTTCGGTGAGCAAATGCAGACCCTTTGAAGTCATACTGCATGGTACCCATTCCATGGGTCCCACCTCTCCAGGTTCAAGGGATTCTTACTCGAGCTAAAACATGCATGGGAAACCCAGAGTATTGTCCACCGTGTGATTGGGAAACGATTTAAAATGCATCTCAGTTTTCGTATCCTGGTCCTCGGGTTCACCATTCCAGATGCTTTACTAACACTCTCCCTGCTTGGAGAGTCAGTGCCTTTAACCTCCTGTTAGGCACACCTTGCAATTTCTGTGCAAGATGAACAGGAATAGGGAGAACAAATGAGAGACAAGCTGTAGGTGTCTGCACGGGCAAATGTAACGCTCATTTCCGACCAGGAAGAGGAATTAACCAAAGGCTCAGCATGCCCTGCCGGAAACAGATTAGGGCCTGAAGCAATCCTGCGGTTTTGTGCCCAGCTCACAAGAAAGCGAGTTGAAGAAAGGAGCTCAGGGGCACTGTAATTCACAAACCTGCAGAGTTATAAATGACAGCTATCCTCCAAAAATATATTGAAGTAAGCCTGCGAAGGGGACTTGAAAGCGGGTCAGAATTTCAGGAAAATGATTGCAGGGGGTAGAACGGAATTCCTTGAAAGCATAGGAAAAGAGGCAGAACGTCGACAATGATGCACTTGGCCAAAAAGTGCGTATGCGTTTTTTCCTGAATATATTCAGGAAAAAACGCATACGCCCTTTTTGGCCAACCAAGCAAGCCTGTAAAGGAAATCTGCACTACAATGTAGTCTCACTGCCCCCCGGGCAAAAGGGCCATCTGAAAAAAGTGTAAAATCCAGAAAGGTAGGACAGGATATGGAGAACAGGGAGCCTTGTTATGCTGATTGGCAGGATGTAAATTGCCAGCAGCCACCCTGGAGAAGTGTATGGTGTTTCCTGAAACACGTAGGAAACAAAGCAACACAGCCTATGGCACTTCCACTTATGGTCCTATAGCTTACGGAAATTAAAATCAAAAACAGACAGCCACCTCAAAGTTTGGGACCTATCTGTTCACAAGAACCTCTTTTACAGTACCAGGTAAATATCTCAGAGAGCAAACAATGGATAAAGAAGTTGTGGTACGTACGTACAATGGAATATCACTCAGCAATGAAATCTGTGTCATCAGGCCCGTAGCGGCATAGTGAGTGGATGCAGGTACGGTGATTCTACGTGAACTAGGTCACACAGAAATAGAAACATCATAAAATATCACTAATACACAGTATGTAAACTTGACTACACATGAACTGAATTACAAAACAGAACAGTCTCAAATTTAGAAAACCAACTTGTGCTTTCTTATGGAGAAACGTGCGTTGGAGTGCTGCATAAAACCAGACACTGAAATTAGCACAGATACCGTTCCATAAGCCAAATATGTAATAGACAAGACCTACTCCTTGCTCAACGAAATGGACTCAACACCACATATTCAACGCCTAGCAATATACCTGACTAGGAAAAATCTTAAAACCCGTGGATATTTATGTCTCCGTAAGAGAATCAAGAGTGTGTACAGCGGCATTAATGCAGCAGTGAAAATCTGATAAATCCCAGTGTCAAAAAAAAATTTCAAAAACAAAACACAATGACAGTGAGATAGAGAGCAATTCTTAAATAACTCACACAGGGCATGTGATGCAACCTGGTTTACCACATCTACACCCAGAGCTGGGTGAAAGATAAGGCTGGACCCTTTGGGCTGATAGCATTGGTGAGGTTCAGTGAGCAAATGCAGACCCTTTGATGTCATACTGCCTGGTACCCATTCCATGGTTCCCAACTCTCCAGGTTCAAGGGATTCTTCCTTCTGCTAAAATTTGCATGCGAAACCCAGAGTATGCTCCACCGTGTGACTGGGAAACCTTTTTACATGCATGTCTGTTTTCGTCCCCTGGTACTCAGGTTCACCATTCCAGAACTTTTTCTTACACTCTCCCCATTTGGAGAGTCAGTGCCTTTAACCTCCTGTTTGGCACTGTTTGCAATTTCTGCGCAAGATGAACAGGAATACGGAGAACCAATGGGAGATTATCTGTAGGTGTGTGCACGGGCAAATATTTTTTTTAACATCTTTATTGGGGTATAATTGCTTTACAATGGTGTGTTAGTTTTTGCTTTATAACAAAGTGAATCAGCTATACATATACATATGCTCCCTGTGTCTTCCCTCTTGTGTCTCCCTCCCTCCCTCTCTCCCCCTTCCACCCCTCCAGGCTGTCCCAACGCCCCGAGCTAATATCCCTGTGCCTTGCGGCTGCTTCCCCCTTGCTATCTACCTTACTACATTTGTTAGTGTGTATATGTCCATGACTCTCTCTCGCCCTGTCAAAACTCACCATTCCCCCTCCCCATATCCTCAATTCCGTTCTCCAGTAGGTCTGCGCCTCTATTCCTGTCTTATCCCTAGGTTCTTCATGACATTTTTTTCCTTTAAATTCCATATATATGTGTTAGCATACGCTATTTGTCTTTTTCTTTCTGACTTACTTCACTCTGTATGACAGACTCTAGGTCTATCCATCTCATTACAAATAACTCAGTTTCATTTCTTTTTAAGGCTGAGTAATATTCCATTGTGTATATGTGCCACATCTTCTTTATCCATTCGTCCGATGATGGGTGCTTAGGTTCTTTCCATCTCCGGGCTATTGTAAATAGAGCTGCAATGAACATTTTGGTACATGACTCTTTTTGAATTTTGGTTTTCTCAGGGTATATGCCCAGTATGCACGGGCAATTTTAACACTCATTTCCCAACAGGAAAAGGAATTAACCAAAGGCTCAGCATGCTGTGCTGGAACAAGATTAGGGCCTGAAGCAATCCTGCGGTTTTGTGGCCAGCTCACAAGAAAACGAGTTGAGGAAAGGAGCTCAGGGGCACTGTCATTCACATACCTGCAGACTTATAAATGACAGAAATCGTACAAAAATATATTGAATTAAGGCTGCGAAGAGGACTTGAAAGTGGGGCAGAATTGCTGGAATCCGATTTCAGGAGGTAGACGTGAATTGCTCTGAAAGCATAAGAGAAGTGGCAGAACCTCGTCAATGAAGCACTTGGTCAAAAAGGGCATATGCATTTTTTACAGGGCCATCATTCACGGGAGTAGGAGGCTCCCAGCATGCTCCAGTGGCCAACAGAGGGCCCACGTTGCCAAGGCGATGTGAGCTAGCCAGGCAGGAGTGACCTGACATCAGAGGGCCCACCTCACAGAATGGTAGGGAACCCAGCCAGGATCAGACTCTCCCCAGAGGGCCCACATCACCAAGGTGATGGGAACCAGGCAGGAGTGTCCTCACACCCGTGGGGCCACATCATCAAAAGTTGAGGTACCCAGCACATGTGGCCTCAAACCAGAGGACCCACATCACCATGGGTTTCGGAGTGAGGCAGGCAGGATTAACCTCACAACACATGTCCCATTGTATACAAAAGGTGAGGAAACCAGCAGTTGGATCTTCCTAGCAGGCGGCCCAGAGCACTGAGGCTATGAGATCCAGGCCGGCATGAACTCACAACAGAGGGCCCTCATTGTGATTCTGTAAGCAACCCAGCCGTTGTGACCTCAGAGCAGAAGGCCCACATCCCCATGGGGAAGGGAAACAAGCAGGAGTGTCATCGCAAGAGTGGGCACACATGAAAAAATGTGGGGAGCCCAGCAATTAGTGCCTGATGCCAGAGGGCCCTCATCACCGAGGGGCGGTGGCTCCCAGCCAGCTCCGACTGCTACCAGAGGGGCGACGTCACCAATGCGGAGTGCGACAACCAGGCAGGAGTGACCTCAGAGCAGAGGGTCAACCTCACAGAAGTGTGAAGAACCAAAGAGGATCAGATTCTCACCAGAGGGCCCACATCACCAAGGGAATGGGAACCAGGCAGGAGTGTCCTCACACTAGTGGGGCCACATCACCAAAAAGTGAGGGACCCAGCACACGTGGCCTCAAACCAGAGGACACACATCACAAGGGAGCTGGGATTGAGGCAGGCAGGAGGAGCCTCAAAACAGAGGGACCATAGAATTAAAGAGGTAAAGAATCCCGCAGTTGGAACCTCCCAGCAGGCGGCCAGGAGCAGCGAGACTATGGGATCCAGGCCGGAGTGATCTCACACCAGAGGGCCGTCATCATGAAACTGTGAGCAACCTAGGCGTTGGGATCTCAGAGCAGAAGGCCCACATTCCCATGGGGTTGGGAACCTGTCAGAAGTGTACTCGCACCACAGGGCATACATCAGAGAATTTAGGGAACCCAAGAGTTAGGGCCTGACGCCAGAGGGCCCTCATTACCAAGGGGAGGAGACTCCAATCAGGCACCAACACCCAACTGAGGTCCCACGTCGCCAAGGTGACGTGTGACAGCCAGGTAGGAGTGACCTCACCGCAGAGGGCCTACCTCACAGAAGGGTGAGGAACACAGCCAGGATAAGACTCTCACCAGAGGGCCCACATCACCAAGGTGATCAGAACCAGGCAGGAGAGTCTTCACACCAGTGTGGCCACATCATAGAAAGGTGAGGAACCCAGCACATGTGGCCTAAACCAGAAGACCCACATCTCCAAGGGGCTCGGAATGAGGCAGGCAGGAGTAGCCTCACAACACAGGGCCTATAGAATAAAAAAGCTGAGGAATCCAGCAATGGGAACCTCCCAGCAGGCGGCCAAGAGCACCAAGTCTATGCGATTCAGGCCGCAGTAAACTCACAGCAGAGGGTCCACATCATGAAACTGCAAGCAACCCAGCCATTTGGACCTCAGAGCAGAAGGTCCACATCCCCAAGGTGTTGGGAGCATGGCAGGAGTGTCCTCGCACCACTTAGCACATATCAGAAAATGTGGGTACCCAGCAGTTAGGGCCTGACGCCAGAGGGCCCTCATCACTGAGGGGAGGAGGCTCCCAGCATCTTCCAACTACCACAAGAGGGCCCACGTCGCCAAGGCGGGGTGTGCCAGCCAGGCAGGAGTGACCTCACAGCAGACGGCCCACCTCAAAGAAGTGTGAGGAACCCAACCAGGATCAGACTCTCACCAGAGATCCCATATCAGCAAGGGGATGGGAACCAGGCACGAGTGTCCTCACACCAGTGGGGCCACATCACTAAAAGATGAGGAAACTGGCACATGTGACCACAAACCAGAGGACCTACATCACCAAGGGGCTGGGAGTGACACAGGCAGGAGGAGCCTCCCAACACAGGGCCCAAAGAATAAAAAAGGTGAGGAACCCAGCAGTTGGAACTTCCCAGCAGGCGGCCCAGAGTACAGAGGCTATGGGATCTAGGAATGAGTGAACTAACACCAGAGAGCTAACATCAGGAAACTGTAAGCAACCCAGTCGTTGGATCCTCAGAGCAGAAGGCCCATATCGCCATGGGGATGGGAACATTTCACGAGTGTCCTGGCATCACTGGGCTCACATCAGAAAACCTGGGGAGCCCAGCAGTTAGAGCCTGACGCCAGAGGGACCTCATCACCGAGGACAGGAGTCTCCAAAAGGATCCAACTGCCACCAGAGGGCCGACGTCACCAAGGCAATGGGAGCAAGCCAGGCAGGAGTTACCTCAGAGCACAGGGCCCACCTCACAGAACGGTAAGGAACCCAGCCAGGATCAGACTCTCACCAGAGGGGCCACATCACCAAGGGGCTGGGAAACAGGCACGAGTGTCCTCACACCATTGGGGCCACATCATCGAAAGGTGAGGGACCCAGCACACGTGGCCTCACACCAGAGGACACACATCACAACGGGGCTGGGATTGAGGCAGGCAGGAGGAGCCTCAAAACAGAGGGCCCATAGAATAAAAAAGGTGAGGAATCCCGCAGTTGGAACCTCCCAGCAGGCGCCCAGGAGCAGCAAGCCTATGGGATCTAGGCCGGAATGAACGCACATCAGAGGGCCCTCATCATGAAACTGTGAGCACCCCAGCCGTTGGGACCTCAGAGCAGAAGGCCCAAATTTCCATGTGGTTGGGAACCTGACAGGAGTGTACTCGCACCACAGGTCGCACATCTGCAAATTTTGGGAGCCCAGGAGTTAGGGTCTGACGCAAGAGGGCCCTCATTACCGAGGGACGGAGACTCGCAGCAGACACCAACTCCCAACTGAGGGCCCACGTCACCAAGGTGATGTGTGCCAGCCAGGCAGGAGTGACCTCACCGCAGAGTGCCTACCTCACAGAAGGGTGAGGAAACCAGCCAGGATAAGACTCTCACCAGAGGGCCCACATCACCAAGGGGATCGGAACCAGGCAGGAGGGTCCTCACACCAGTGTGGCCACATTATAGAAAGGTGAGGAACCCAGAACATGTGGCCTAAAACAGGGGACCCACATCTCCAAGGGGCTAGGAGTGAGGCAAGCAGGAGTATCCTCACAAAACAGAGCCCACAGAATAAAAGTTGTGAGGAATCCAGCAGTTGGAACCGGCCAGTAGGCCGCCCAGAGCACAGAGTCTATGGGATCCAGGCCACAGCAAACTCACAGCAGAGGTCCCACATCATGAAACTGTGAGCAACCCAGCAGATGGGACCTCAGAGCAGAAGGCCCACATCCCTATGGGGATGGGAACCTGACAGGAGTGTCCTCGGCCCACTTCCACGAATCAGAAATTGTGGGAACCCAGCAGTTAGGACCTGAGGCCAGAGGACCCTCATCACCGAGGGGAGGAGGCTCCCAGCAGGCTCCAACTGCCACCATAAGGCCGATGTCACCAAGGCGGGGAGTGCCAACCAGGCAGGAGTGACCTCAGAGCAGAAAGCCCACCTCACAGAAGTGTGAGGAACCCAACAAGGATCATACTGTCACCAGAGGGCCAACATCACCAAGGGAATGGGAACCAGGCAGGAGTGTCCTCACACCAGTGGGGCTACATCACCATAATTTGAGGGACCCAGCACACGTGGCCTCAAACCTGAGGACACACATCACCAAGGGGCTGGGAGTGAGGCAGGCCAGAGGATCCTTAAAACAGAGGGACCATAGAATAAAAAAGGTGAGGAATCCCACAGTTGGAACCTCCGGCAGGCAGCCAGGAACAGCGAGGCTATGGGATCTAGGCAGGAGTGAACTCACACCAGAGGGCCCTCATCATGAAACTGTGAGCAACACAGCCGTTGGGACCTCAGAGCAGAAGGCTCACATCCTCATGGGGATGGGAACCTGGCAGGAGTGTCCTTGCACCACTTAGCACGAATCAGAAAATGTGGGAACCCAGCAGTTAGGGCCTGAGGCCAGAGGGCCCTCATCACCGAGGGGAGGAGGCTCCCAGCAGGCTCCAACTGCCACCATATGGCCGAGGTTGCCAAGGCGGGGTGTGCCAGCCAGGCAGGAGTGACCTCAGAGCAGAGGGCCCACCTCACAGAAGGGTGAGGAACCTAACCAGGATCAGACTCTCACCAGAGGGCCAACATCACCAAGGTGATGGGAACCAGGCAAGACTATCCTAACAGCAGTGGGGCCAACATCACCAAGGGAATGGGAACCAGGCAAGAGTGTCCTCACACCAGTGTGGCCACATTATAGAATGGTGAGGAACACAGCACATGTGGCCTCAAACAAGGGGACACACATCACGAAGGGGCTGGGAGTGAGGCATGCAGGAGGAGACGCACAACCGAGGGCCCATAGAATAAAAAAGGTGAGGAATCGAGAAGTTGGAAACTCCAAGCTGGAGGCCCAGAGCACTGACACTATGGGATACAGGCCAGAGTGAACACACAGCAAAGGGCCCACATCATGAAACTGTGAGCAACCCAGCAGTTGGGACCACAGAACAGAAGTCCCACATGCCCATGGGGATGGGAACCTGGCAGGAGTGACTCGCACCACTGGGCACACATCAGAAAATGTGTGGAGCCCAGCACTTAGGGCCTGACACCAGAAGGCGCTCATCACTGAGGGGAGGAGGCCCCAGCACACTCCAACTGCCACCAGAGGGTCCACGTCGCCAAGGCGACGTGCGCCAGCCAGGCAGGATTGACCTCACAGCAGAGGGCCCACATCATGAAAGTGTGAGCAACCCAGCCGTTAGGACCTCAGAACAGAAGGCCCACACGCTCATGAGGATGGGAACCTGGCAGGAGTGCCCTCGTACCACTTAGCACGTATCAGAAAATGTGGGAACCCCGCCATTAGGGTCTGACGCCAGAGGGCCTCATCACCGCGGGAAGGAGGCTCCCAGCAGGTTCCAACTGCCACCAGGGTGCCGAAGTCAACAAGGCGGGTTGTGCCAGCCAGGCAGGAGTGACCTCAGAGAAGAGGGCTCACCTCACGGATGTGTGAGGAACCCAACCAGGATCAGAGTCTCACCAGAGGGCCCACATCACCAAGGGGATGGGAACCAGGCAGGAGTGTCCACACACCAGTGGGGCCACATCATCAAAAGATGAGGAACCCATCACATATGGCCTCAAACCTGAGGACATACATCACCATGTGGCTGGGAGTGAGGCAGGTATCTGGAGGGGCACATTTAACTCTAATTTCCCACCAGGAAGAGGAATTAACCAAAGGCTCAGAGTGCCGTGCCGGACCCTGATTATGGCCTGAAGCAAACCTGCAGTTTTGTGGCCAGCTTACAAGGAAGCGAGTTAAGAAAGGAGCTCAGGGGCACTGTAATTCACAAAGCTGCAGAGATAAATGACAGCTATTGGCAAAAATATATCGAAGTAAGTCTGCAAAGAGGACTTGAAAACGAGGCAGAATTGCAGGAATCATATTTCAAGAGGTAGATTGGAATTGCATTTAAAGCATATGAAAAGTGGCAGATCTTTGAGAGTGATGCACATGGACAAAAAGTGCGTATACATTTTTCCTGAATATATTCAGGAAAAAACGCATATGAACATTTTGGGCAACCAAGCACTCCAGCAATGGAAATCCACACTACAATGAAGTCACATTTCCCATTCGTCAAAAAGGCCATCTGAATAAAGTGTAAAAACCAGAAACACAGGACAGGCCATGGAGAACAGGGAGCCGTGTTATGCTGATGGGCGGGATGTAAATTGCCAACAGACACTCTGGAGATGTTCATGGTGTATCCTGAAACATCTAAAAAACAAAGCTACAGAGCCTAGGGCACTTCCACTTTTGGCCCTATAGCTTAGGAAAATTAAAATCAACAAGACACAGCCAACACAAAATTTAGGGCTGCTGTGTTTACAAGAACCTCGAGTCCAGTACAAATTAAGTATCCCAGAAAGAAAAAAATGGATAAAGAAGTTGTGCTACTTACGTACAACGGAATATCACTCAGCAGTGAAATCAATGTCATCAGGCCTGTAGCAGCAAATTGAGTGGATTTAATTATGATGATTCTAAGAGAAATATGTCACACAAAGAAAGATAATTATCATAAGATATCACTAATAGAGGGAGTGTAAACTTGGCTACACATAAACTGAATTACAAAACCGAACAGAGTCTCACATTTAGATAAAAACCTTATGCTTGCTTAAGGGGAAAGTTGAGTTGGGCTGCTGTATAAAAACAGATTGAAATTAGCACACATACCATTCCATAAGCCAAATACGTAATAAACAAGACCTACTCTTTGCTCAACGAAATAGACTCATCCATGGTGTATCACCTCACACCTATTAGAATGGGCATCATCAGAAAATCTACAAACAACAAATGCTGGAAACGGTGTGGAGATAAGGAATCCTCTTCCACTATTGTTGGGAACGTAAATTGATACAGTCACTGTGGAGAACATTATGGAGTTTCTTATAAAACTAAGAATAGAATTACCATATGATACAGCAATCCCTCTACTGGGCATATACCCAGACAAAACCATAAATCAAAAAGAGACATTCACCACAATGTTCATTGCATCACTATTTACACTATCCAGGAAATGGAAGCAACCTAAATGCCCACAGACAGACGAATGCATAAAGATGTGGTACATATATAAAATGGAATATTACTAAGCCATAAAAAGGAATGAAATTGGGACATTTGTAGAGACGTTGATGGATCTAGAGACTGTCATACAGAGTGAAGTAAGTCAGAAAGAGAAAAACAAATCTTGTATATTAATGCATATATGTGGAACCTAGAAAAATTGTACAGATGAACCGTTTTGCAAGGCAGAAATAGAGCAATACATGTATACAACAAACGTATGGACAACAAGGGGGGAAAGCTGTTGGGGATGGTGGTGGGAGGAGTTGAGATATTGGGATTGGTATGTATACATTTATATGTATAAAGTAGATAACCAAAAACAACCTGCTGTATAAAAATATAAAATTAAATTCAAAATAAAAAAATAAAATTAAAAAAAGTAAAACAGAAAAACTATTCTTTCCTTCACATACATGTATTTATATGAATAAATTATTTCCATGCTTATATCTGTAAATACACAAAAGAGGAATAAAATCTACCTTGAACCAAAAACGAAAAAAAGATAAAAAAGAACAGAACCCACCAGTTACACAGAGGAAAACCGTTTCAGGGCACTTGCTCCAATTGCAAACAATTCTGAAGTTGGTCAGTGGTGGGGAATCATCTCCCATTCAGCCAGCATGCTCCTCGCAACAAGCGTCCTCACTGCAAAGCTGGGGGACCGTGCCGAGGTATCTGTGAGTAAACGTGGCCCGAGCCCCAGGCCAGCTGCTGCTGAAATGTTCCCACCCTTCCAAGGCTAAACACCTGAATATGTACAAGGACTTGAAAACCTAGAGGAAGGGCCATGGAGCCACATGAGGGACAGCATGCCAGCCGACTTGGTGCCTGCAGGCCAGCCAGGATGGTCCTGGCCCTGGGTGCTCTTCTGGAAGCTCTCCATTTCCCTGCCTGAGATACCCCTGCTGTCCCGGCCCCCACTGCTTTCTTCCTTCCTCACCTGTGCCCAGGGAGAAATTCCAGCGGCAGGTGTGGGTGACACATCCTCTTCTTTAGCAGGTAGCATCTTGGCAACTGTTGCAGAAAGTCCAGCAGAGCCCCACTCACACTGGGACACCCACAAAGCCGTGGCCTCTCACTCCCTCCCACCAGCCCAGCCCCGAGACTGCTGACAGGGCAGAGAAAATGGCGTCAGGCACAGCTGCAGGGGCTCTTGCTGCCTGGAGCGGTGTTTATATTGATCTCAACCCAGGCACACCTGGGGAGGGCTGGCCGGCACGGTCAGGCTTCCCAAGCCAGCCAATAATCACCCCTCAGGGGCTCACAGTTGCTGAAAATGGAACTTGCTGAATTGGCCAGGTCCAAGGAACAGGTGTGGGCTCCTGAGAGTCAGGATAGACAAGGGGCTGCAGCTCTGGCTTGTTTTCTAATTATATTATCTGGCCCATGAGTGGGAGACAACTTCAAGAAAACCCTCTCCTAATGAGAGGAACCCAGGAGTCAGGGAGAGGAGGGGTGGGTGGTGGTTGGAGACAGAGGCCTGGTGCCCCGGGTGCAGTGGAAGTCTCTGGAAGACCAGGTGGAGGAGGCCGCACAGAGTGATGCCCAGGGTCACAGACCTGTCAGAGCTGCTGTTTGTTAGTTCAAGTCCTGCTCTGAGGTGCTCTGTGTCAGATCTGAGCGACAGGTGAGCTGGGAGTGCTCTGCAATGAGGGCTATGTGCACGGTTCCTGTGTGCCCAGCCCTGCCAAGGTACCTGCAAGGGTAGCTCTGTATCCTGGGAGGGGCCTGACCACGGGAGCCCCATGGACTGCAGAGGACCTGCCCAGGGAATCCCATATCCTGGGAGGGGCCTGAACACGAGAGCCCCGTGGGCTGGGGTGGGGGTAGGGTACCTGCCCAGGTGAGCTCCATATCCTGGGATTGGCCTGACCTCGAGAGCCCCATGGGCTGCTGGAGTCCTGGTAAAGGATGTCAGGACAGTCAGTGAAGCCACTGAGGATATACCTCCAGTAGTTCCTAAATCCTACACCCTGCTGGTCATTCTACCAACCACCAGGACTTGGTATTCTGTATTAGTCTTCACTGATGCCTTCTTTTGTATTCCATTAGTCCCAGAGTCACAAGAAATTTTGGCTTGTGAGTGACAGGACTCAACATACAACTAAAACAATACTTCCAGGCTGTCTTGCCCCAAGGGTTCAAAAATTCCCACACCATCTTTGGGGAAAGCTCAGCTAAAGACCTAAAAGTTCTACCTCTGGAAAAGGAAACACTCCTTCAATATTCAGACGACATTCTGATCGCCAGCCCTACTAAGGAGGCCTCAGAACTACCAAGCCAATAAAGGATAGAAGTTGTCCACGAAAAAGCTCAAGTATCACAGACTACGGTGACCTGCCTGGGCTTCATTCTCACAGAAGGTCGGAGAAGCCCATCCCAGGAAAGGGAAGAAACAATTTACAGCCTTACCCCTTTCTGAAACTAGAAGACAGCTTAGGGGTTCCTGGGGAAGCCAGGGTTTCCTGCCTCTGGATCCCTAACTACAGTCTACTAGCTGGGCCTCTATATGAAACACTGAAAGGAAAAGATGATGATCCTTTTGAATAGAATCCAGAAGTGGCCTTTCAAGAATGGAAAGAGCAGTCAATTCAGACCCTTGCCCTGGAACTCCCTAATTTAGCTAAACCCTTTGACCTTTACATTCCTGGTGAAAGGTGAATCGCCATTGGAGTATTAGTGCAAAAACTGGGACCACTTGAAATGGAACAATGCAAGAATGCCATCCAGGTAGGATAAACTATGGTCACCAAGGGGCTTGGCCCACCGCCACATCTGGCCAAGATACTGGTGGTATCTGAAAACCTGGAAATCAGCAGCCCAAAAGGCCACCTCCCTTCTAAGGGAAACGGACCCCACGTGGTGATCCTAACCCCCAACCATGCCCTGAAGTTGCAGGGTTTGCTCCGTGGGCACACTGACCTCGATTGAGGAGGCCCTCCAACTCCAACCTCCAGAGAGATAACCGGGGGCAACGGGGCACCATGACGACCCGTGTGACCATCACTTGACCTGGAGTTTCTCTCATAAAACAACAAGAGTGTGTCCCAAAAGAGTAGACTACTGCTTGCAGTACTTACTGTACCCAGAGGGGAGCTAATAATCTTGGCGGGGGAACCGTATATCATGCTGTCACCATAGAAAAGCCTACAGACACCCTGATGATGGTGGCCAATAAGACCGGCTGGACTCCTGTTTACTTCCAAAGGCTCTTGACTCAGTGACCATCATGATCCTTCATCACCACTGACCCTGGACTGTCTGGGAGCTGAGCGGGCAGGATCCTGACACCTGGTGCTGTTTTTATGTTAATTCAGGGGCCTAATGGAAGAAAGCGCAGACTGTTGGTCAGAGCATCTAGGCTGGCAGAAACGGTCAGTCAGAGCATCTAGGCTGGCAGAAACGGTCAGCCTAAGGTGGCCGAACAAATGTGGGGCGGAGTGAAACTGGACCTCACAGCGCCACTGCACATCTCCTTTCTGGACCCTTAAAGGTCATTAGAATCTATAACACTTCCAATACTGGTGCTCAGGTGGACGAGCAGGGAGGCAGGAGGCCTGGGGACAATCAACGTCACCTGGAGGCTGCTGGGGAGAAGTTCTGACCCTCGCCCACGGGTATGAAGCCTCCTAACTCAGCACTCAGCAGTTACAGAAGAAGGGTCTGCACCCGCAGCACTCCAAGAATGAGGAAAGGGACAAAAGGCAGAAGAGAAGTTTGTCCCAGGAAAAGCCCCTTAAAAATGCCTGGGAGATAAAAATAGAATCTGGGCAATAAAATAAAGTCTAACCATTTTTATCCTTTGTGCTTTGTCTAATTTCAGGTGCTCCTAGTGTCCCGCATACAGAGGTTCCACACCCGGCACTTCAGACCAGATTTCCTAGAGCAGAATGGCTCGATGACACTTCAGCTCCTGGGGCCCAGTTCAGACTCCGTGACATAGAGCCTGAGCTGCAGCCAACCAGGTCCTCGAGAGCTCAGCCCCCTCCCTCCCAGTGACTCTGACAGGATCTCTACACAGCAGCCCAGCCCACAGCCCACAGGGTAGCACCTCTCCATTCTCTGATCAAAATATAAAGTTTCCTTTGCTTTTGAACCAAACTCAGTCTCGATCTATTGGCTCCAATGACACTGGGCAGGGGGACACTTGTTGGCGTCCACTCTGGAAGATCAGTAACAGAAATTGAGAACATTGTAACTTCAATGAACAGATGTGTGAGCCAAACTGTAATTAACATAGAACAGTGTATAAGGCTCGGGTAAAATAAGATGTTTCTAACACTTCCATTTGATATTTCCATCACTTTCTTATAAGCAAGTTCAGTGAAAAGGTTTGTCTTCTTTGTCAGGTCAATATTAGAGAAACAAAGTGATTTCTTTCCAAGGATGTACATCTAATAATCTTGGTTAAAGCTTCAATCTTGTTTTAAATGCTTTTGCATTGAAAATGATACCTCTCTTTCAGCTCCCCCATTTCTGAGAAGCATAAAATCTTATAATTTATTTATTACCAAAGGGAAATGGTAGGAGGAGGGATAAATTAACAGTTTGGGATTAACACATACACACTGCTATGTATGAAATCATCAGCAAGGAACTACTGTATAGCACAGGGAACTACACTCAATATTTTGCAATAACCTATAAGGGGAAATGATCTGAAAAAGAATAGATATTTTTATTGACATCATCCATCAATGACAGTAAAAATGGAATCTAAGGGAAGACAGTGGTGAGTGCTTCTGACCCTGAAGACTTCAATCATCTAAAGTTTGGACTCTGCCTACTTCCCAAGGCCCTTAATGAACATATGTGTAGCCGTAGCTTAAAAAATTCCCCAGTTTGGGTTGCGGAGAGACACTGATATTTAAAATCCCCTGGTGTTCTCCTCACATGAATGGGACCCTTCCTACACCTAAAACATGCCTGTCACACCCAGAGGATGGTATACCGTCTGATCGGGAAAAGTTTGGAAAAGGCATCTCATCTCCTCATCTCTTGGTGCTAGGGTTCACCACTCCAGCGTCTTTACTAACAGTCTCCCCACTTGGAGATGTCAGCACTGTCAACATCCTGTTGCATACAGTTTGGAATTTGTCCAGAGGATGAAGCAGAAGGAGGAGGAACAATGAGAGACAAGTCCTAGGTGTTCGGACAGGCACATGCCACTCTAATTTCCAATCAGGAAGACGAATTGACCAAAGGCTAGGGTTGCCCATGGAAACGGAATAGGGCTTGAGGAATCCTGATGCTTTGTGGCCAGTTCCCATAAACACAAGTTGGAAAATGGAACTCAGGGGCACTAAAATTCACAAAACTGCAGAATTGAAAATATCTATCACTGAAAAATGTCTTGAGGAAAGTCAGAGAAAAGGACTTGTAAGCAACGGAGAATGGCAGGAAAGGGATTGGAAGAGGTAGAAAGGACTCGCCATTAAGCACAAGAAAAGGGGCTGAACATTGCCAACATTGCAGTTGGCCAAAAAGGGTGTATGCGTCTTTTTCTGTATATATTCAAGAAAAGGGCATACACTTTTTTAGCCAACCAAACAGGTGGGCACTGGAAATCAATACTACAAAACATATCACTTTGCATCAGTCAGAAGAGCCGTCCTCATAAAGTGTAAACACCAGAAATGCAGGACAGGGCAAGGAGAAAAGGGAGCCCTGTGAGTCTTATAGTGGAAATGTATATTGCCAACGGTCACTCTGGATAAGTCTATTGTGTTTACTAAAGCATCTAAAAAATGAGCTACCGAGCACAGGGCACTTGCACTCATGGACGTATATCTTGGGAAAAACAAAAATCGAGAGGACACAGGCACCCCAATGTTTACCACCTCTCTGTTTAAAAGATCTTCGACTAGGATATAACTTAAATGTATCTGCAGAGAAAAAACGGACAGAGATGTGGTGCTTATGTAGAGTGGAATATTACTCAGCCTGGAAATCAATGAAATACGGCCAGTTATAACAACTCCAGAGGAGTTACGTGTGATCATTCGAAGTCACATAATTCAAAAAGAAAAAGACATAAGATATCACTAATACATGGAATGTTAACATGGCTACACATGAACTGAATTACAAAAGAGAAGAGGGTTTCAAATTAAGAAAACCAACTTATGCTTCCTTAAGGGGAAAGGTGAGTTGGGGTGCTGCATAAAACCAGAGATTGAAATTAGCACAGATACCATTCCATAAGCCAAATATGTAATAGTCAAGACCTACTCCTTGCTCAATGAAATGGACTCAACACGCCATATTCAATTCCTAAGAATATAACGGATTAGTAAGAATCTTAAAACCCATGGACTTATATGTCTCCGTAAGAGAATCAAGCGCGTGTACAGCGGCATAAACGAAGCAGTGAAAATCCGATAAATCCCATTATTAAAATAAATTTCAAAAACAAAACACAATGACAGTGAAATAGGTAGCAATTCTTAAATAATTCACTCAGGGCATGTGATGCAACCTGGATTTACCACATCTACACCCAGAGCTGGTTGAGACATAAGGCTGGACACTTCAGGCTGATAGCATTGGTGAGTTTCAGTGAACAAATGCAGATCCTTTGAAGTCATACTGCATGGTACCCATTCCAAGGGTCCCAACTCTCCAGGTTCAAGGGATGCTTTCTTCAGCTAAAACATGCGTGGGAAACGCCGAGTATGGTCCACTGTGTGATTAGGAAACGATTTAAAATGCATCTCAGTTTTCGTATCCTGGTCCTCGGGTTCACCATTCCAGACGGTTTACTAACACTCTCCCCGCTTGGAGAGTCAGTGCCTTTAACCTCCTGTTTGGCACAGCTTGCAATTTCTGCGCAAGATGAACAGGAATAGGGAGAACCAATGAGAGACTAGCTATAGGTGTCTGCACGGGCAAATGTAAGGCTCATTTCCCACCAGGAAGAGGAATTAACCAAAGGCTCAGCGTGCCCTGCCGGAAACAGATTAGGGCCTGAAGCAATCCTGCGGTTTTGTGCCCAGCTCACAAGAAAGCGATTTGAAGAAAGGAGCTCAGGGGCACTGTAATTCACAAACCTGCAGAGTTATAAATGACAGCTATCCTCCAAAAATATATTGAAGTAAGCCTGCGAAGGGGACTTGAAAGCGGGGCAGAATTTCAGGAAAACGATTGCAGGTGTAGACTGGAATTGCCCTGAAAGCATAGGAAAAGAGGCAGAACGTCGACAATGATGCACTTGGCCAAAAAGGGCGTATGCGTTTTTTCCTGAATATATTCAGGAAAAAACGCATACGCCCTTTTTGGCCAACCAAGCAAGCCTGTAACGGAAATCTGCACCACAATGAACTCTCACTGCCCCCCGGGCAAAAGGGCCATCTGAAAAAAGTGTAAATTCCAGAAATGTATGACAGGATATGGAGAACAGGGAGCCTTGTTATGCTGATTGGCAGGATGTAAATTGCCAGCAGCCACCCTGGAGAAGTGTATGGTGTTTCCTGAAAAACGTAAGGAACAAAGCAACACAGCCTATGGCAATTGCACTTCTGGTCCTATTCCTTAGGGAAATTAAAATCAAAAACAGAGAGCCACCCCAAAGTTTGGGATGGCTGTGTTCCCCAGAAGCTCGTCTACAGTACCAGGTAAATATCCCAGAAAGCAAAAAATGGATAAAGAAGTTGTGGCACGTACGTGCAATGCAATATCACTCAGCAATGAAATCTGTGTCATCAGGCCCGTAGCGGCATATTGAGTGGATTCAGGTACGGTGATTCTACGTGAACTACGTCACACAGAAAAAGAAACATCATAAGATATCACTAATACACGGAATGTAAACTTGACTACACATGAACTGAATTACAAAACAGAACAGGGTCTCAAATTTAGAAAACCACCTAGTGCTTGCTTATGGGGAAAGGTGCCTTGGGGTGCTGCATAAAACCAGAGACTGAAATTAGCACAGATAACTTTCCATAAGGCAAATATGTAATAGACAAGACCTACTCCTTGCTCAACGAAATGGAACCAACACCACATATTCAACGCCTAGGAATATACCTGACTAGGAAGAATCTTAAAACCCATGGATATATATGTCTCCATAAGAGAATCAAGCGTGTGTACAGCGGCCGAAACGCAGCAGTGAAAATCCGATAAATCCCATTATCAAAATAAATTTCGAAAACAAAACACAAAGACAGTGAAATACAGAGCAATTCTTAAATAATTCACTCAGGGCATGTGATGCAACCGGGATTGACCACATCTACACCCAGAGCTGGTTGAGACATAAGGCTGGACACTTCAGGCTGATAGCACTGGTGAGTTTCGGTGAGCAAATGCAGACCCTTTGAAATCATACTGCATGGTACCCATTCCATGGGTCCCAACTCTCCAGGTTCAAGGGATTCTTCCTCCAGCTAAAACATGCATGGGAAACCCAGAGTATCGTCCACCGTGTGATTGGGAAACGATTTAAAATGCATCTCAGTTTTCGTATCCTGGTCCTGGGGTTCACCATTCCAGATGCTTTACTAACACTCTCTCCGCTTGGAGAGTCAGTGCCTTTAACCTCCTCTTTGGCACAGCTTGGAATTTCTGTGCAAGATGAACAGGAATAGGGAGAACCAATGAGAGACTAGCTGTAGGTGTCTGCACGGGCAAATGTAATGCTCATTGCCTACCAGGAAGAGGAATTAAACCAAGGCTCAGTGTGCCCCGCTGGAAACAGATTAGGACCTGAAGCAATCCTGCGGTTTTGTGCCCAGCTCACAAGAAAGCAAGTTGAAGAAAGGAGCTCAGGGGCACTGTAATTCACAAACCTGCAGAGTTATAAATGACAGCTATCTTCCAAAAGTATATTGAAGTAAGCCTGCGAAGGGGACTTGAAAGCGGGGCAGAATTTCAGGAAAACGATTGCAGGGTGTAGACAGGAATTGCCCTGAAAGCATAGGAAAAGAGGCAGAACGTCGACAATGATGCACTTGGCCAAAAAGTGCGTATGCGTTTTTTCCTGAATATATTCAGGAAAAAACGCATATGCACTTTTTGGCCAACCAAGCAAGCCTGTAAAGGAAATCTGCACTACAATGAAGTCTCACTGCCCCCCGGGCAAGAGGGCCATCTGAAAAAAGTGTAAAATCCAGAAAGGTAGGACAGGTTATGGAGAACAGGGAGCCTTGTTATGCTGATTGGCAGCATGTAAATTGCCAACAGCCACCCTGGAGAAGTGTATGGTGTTTCCTGAAACACGTAAGAAATAAAGCAACACAGCCTATGGCAATTGCACTTATGGTCCTATTCCTTAGGGAAATTAAAATCAAATACAGAGAGCCACCCCAAAGTTTGGGACGGCTGTGTTCCCAAGAAGCTCGTCTACAATACCAGGTAAATATCTCAGAAAGCAGAAAATGGATAAAGAAGTTGTGGCACGTACGTGCATAGCAATATCACTCAGCAATGAAATCTGTGTCATCAGGCCCGTAGCGGCATAGTGAGTGGATGCAGGTACGGTGATTCTACGTGAACTACGTCACACAGAAAAAGAAACATCATAAGATATCACTAATACACGGAATGTAAACTTGACTCACATGAACTGAATTACAAAACAGAACAGGGTCTCAAATTTAGAAAACCAACTAGTGCTTGCTTAAGGGGAAAGGTGCCTTGGGGTGCTGCATAAAACCAGAGACTGAAATTAGCACAGATAACATTCCATAAGCCAAATATGTAATAGACAAGACCTACTCCTGGCTCAACGAAATGGACTCAACACCACATATTCAACGCCTAGGAATATACCTGACTAGGAAGAATCTTAAAACCCATGGATATATATGTCTCCGTAAGAGAATCAAGCGTGTGTACAGCGGCCGAAACACAGCAGTGAAAATCCGATAAATCCCATTATCAAAATAAATTTCGAAAACAAAACACAAAGACAGTGAAATAGAGAGCAATTCTTAAATAATTCACTTAGGGCATGTGATGCAACCGGGATTTACCACATCTACACCCAGAGTTGGTTGAGACATAAGGCTGGACACTTCAGGCTGATAGCATTGGTGAGTTTCGGTGAGCAAATGCAGACCCTTTGAAGTCATACTGCATGGTACCCATTCCATGGGTCCCAACTCTCCAGGTTCAAGGCATTCTTCCTCCAGCTAAAACATGCATGGGAAACCCAGAGTATCGTCCACCGTGTGATTGGGAAACGATTTAAAATGCATCTCAGTTTTCGTATCCTGGTCCTCGGTTTCACCATTCCAGATGCTTTACTAAAACTCTCCCCACTTGGAGAGTCAGTGCCTTTAACCTCCTGTTTGGCACAGCTTGCAATTTCTGTGCAAGATGAACAGGAATAAGGAGAACCAATGAGAGACTAGCTGTAGGTGTCTGCACGGGCAAATGTAACGCTCATTGCCCACCAGGAAGAGGAATTAAAAAAAGGCTCAGCGTGCCCTGCTGGAAACAGATTAGGGCCTGAAGCAATCCTGCGGTTTTGTGCCCAGCTCACAAGAAAGCGAGTTGAAGAAAGGAGCTCAGGGGCACTGTAATTCACAAACCTGCAGAGTTATAAATGACAGCTATCCTCCAAAAATATATTGAAGTAAGCCTGCGAAGGGGATTTGAAAGCGGGGCAGAATTTCAGGAAAACGATTGCAGGGGGTAGACTGGAATTGCCCTGAAAGCATAGGAAAAGAGGCAGAACGTTGACAATGATGCACTTGGCCAAAAAGGGCGTATGCGTTTTTTCCTGAATATATTCAGGAAAAAACGCATACGCCCTTTTTGGCCAACCAAGCAAGCCTGTAAAGGAAATCTGCACTACAATGAAGTCTCACTGCCCCCCCGGGCAAAAGGGCCATCTGAAAAAAGTGTAAAATCCAGAAAGGTAGGACAGGATATGGAGAACAGGGAGCCTTGTTATGCTGATTGGCAGGATGTAAATTGCCAGCAGCCACCCTGGAGAAGTGTATGGTGTTTCCTGAAACACGTAAGAAACAAAGCAACACAGCCTATGGCACTTCCACTTATGGTCCTATAGCTTACGGAAATTAAAATCAAAAACAGACAGCCACCCCAATATTTGGGACGGCTGTGTTCACAAGAAGCTCGTCTACAGTATCAGGTAAATATCCCAGAAAGCAAAAAATGGATAAAGAAGTTGTGGCACGTACGTACAATGCAATATCACTCAGCAATGAAATCTGTGTCATCAGGCCTGTAGCGGCATAGTGAGTGGATGCAGGTACGGTGATTCTACGTGAACTACGTCACACAGAAAAAGAAACATCATAAGATATCACTAATACACGGAATGTAAACTTGACTACACATGAACTGAATTACAAAACAGAACAGGGTCTCAAATTTAGAAAACCAACTAGTGCTTGCTTATGGGGAAAGGTGCCTTGGGGTGCTGCATAAAACCAGAGACTGAAATTAGCACAGATAACTTTCCATAAGGCAAATATGTAATAGACAAGACCTACTCCTTGCTCAACGAAATGGACCCAATACCACATATTCAACGCCTAGGAATATACCTGACTAGGAAGAACCTTAAAACCCATGGATATATATGTCTCCGTAAGAGAATCAAGCGTGTGTACAGCG
Source organism: Phocoena phocoena (assembly GCF_963924675.1). Lineage (NCBI taxonomy): Eukaryota > Metazoa > Chordata > Mammalia > Artiodactyla > Phocoenidae > Phocoena > Phocoena phocoena. The sequence goes on from NW_027077448.1 coordinate 532,040, forward strand.
GCCGAAACGCAGCAGTGAAAATCCGATAAATCCCATTATCAAAATAAATTTCGAAAACAAAACACAAAGACAGTGAAATAGAGAGCAATTCTTAAATAGTTCACTCAGGGCATGTGTTGCAACCGGGATTGACCACATCTACACCCAGAGCTGGTTGAGACATAAGGCTGGACACTTCAGGCTGATAGCATTGGTGAGTTTCGGTGAGCAAATGCAGACCCTTTGAAGTCATACTGCATGGTACCCATTCCATGGGTCCCAACTCTCCAGGTTCAAGGGATTCTTCCTCCAGCTAAAACATGCATGGGAAACCCAGAGTATCGTCCACCGTGTGATTGGGAAACGATTTAAAATGCATCTCAGTTTTCGTATCCTGGTCCTCGGGTTCACCATTCCAGATGCTTTACTAACACTCTCCCCGCTTGGAGAGTCAGTGCCTTTAACCTCCTGTTTGGCACAGCTTGCAATTTCTGTGCAATTTGAACAGGAATAGGGAGAACCAATGAGAGACTAGCTGTACGTGTCTGCACGGGCAAATGTAACGCTCATTGCCCACCAGGAAGAGGAATTAAACAAAGGCTCAGCGTGCCCTGCTGAAAACAGATTAGGGCCTGAAGCAATCCTGTGGTTTTGTGCTCAGCTCACAAGAAAGCGAGTTGAAGAAAGGAGCTCAGGGCCACTGTAATTCACAAACCTGCTGAGTTATAAATGACAGCTATCCTCCAAAAATATATTGAAGTAAGCCTGCGAAGGGGACTTGAAAGCGGGGCAGAATTTCAGGAAAACGATTGCAGGGGGTAGACTGGAATTGCCCTGAAAGCATAGGAAAAGAGGCAGAACGTCGACAATGATGCACTTGGCCAAAAAGGGCGTATGCGTTTTTTCCTGAATATATTCAGGAAAAAACGCATACGCCCTTTTTGGCCAACCAAGCAAGCCTGTAAAGGAAATCTGCACTACAATGAAGTCTCACTGCCCCCTGGGCAAAAGGGCCATCTGAAAAAAGGGTAAAATCCAGAAAGGTAGGACAGGATATGGAGAACAGGGAGCCTTGTTATGCTGATTGGCAGGATGTAAATTGCCAGCAGCCACCCTGGAGAAATGTATGGTGTTTCCTGAAACACGTAAGAAATAAAGCAACACAGCCTATGGCACTTCCACTTATGGTCCTATAGCTTACGGAAATTAAAATCAAAAACAGACAGCCACCCCAATATTTGGGACGGCTGTGTTCACAAGAAGCTCGTCTACAGTATCAGGTAAATATCCCAGAAAGCAAAAAATGGATAAAGAAGTTGTGGCACGTACGTACAATGCAATATCACTCAGCAATGACATCTGTGTCATCAGGCCCGTAGCGGCATAGTGAGTGGATGCAGGTACGGTGATTCTACGTGAACTACGTCACACAGAAAAAGAAACATCATAAGATATCACTAATACACGGAATGTAAACTTGACTACACATGAACTGAATTACAAAACAGAACAGGGTCTCAAATTTAGAAAACCAACTAGTGCTTGCTTATGGGGAAAGGTGCCTTGGGATGCTGCATAAAACCAGAGACTGAAATTAGCACAGATAACTTTCCATAAACCAAATATGTAATAGACAAGACCTACTCCTTGCTCAACGAAATGGACCCAACACCACATATTCAACGCCTAGGAATATACCTGACTAGGAAGAATCTTAAAACCCATGGATATATATGTCTCCGTAAGAGAATCAAGCGTGTGTACAGCGGCCGAAACGCAGCAGTGAAAATCCGATAAATCCCATTATCAAAATAAATTTCTAAAACAAAACACAAAGACAGTGAAATAGAGAGCAATTCTTAAATAATTCATTCAGGGCATGTGATGCAACCGGGATTTACCACATCTACACCCAGAGCTGGTTGAGACATAAGGCTGGACACTTCACGCTGATAGCACTGGTGAGTTTCGGTGAGCAAATGCAGACCCTTTGAAGTCATACTGCATGGTACCCATTCCATGGGTCCCAACTCTCCAGGTTCAAGGGATTCTTCCTTCAGCTAAAACATGCATGGGAAACACAGAGTATCGTCTACCGTGTGATTGGGAAACGATTTAAAATGCATCTCAGTTTTCGTATCCTGGTCCTCGGGTTCACCATTCCACATGCTTTACTAACACTCTCCCCGCTTGGAGAGTCAGTGCCTTTAACCTCCTGTTTGGCACAGCTTGCAATTTCTATGCAAGATGAACAGGAATAGTGAGAACCAATGAGAGACTAGCTGTAGGTGTCTGCACGGGCAAATGTAACGCTCATTGCCGACCAGGAAGAGGAATTAAACAAAGGCGCAGCGTGCACTGCTGAAAACAGATTAGGGCCTGAAGCAATCCTGCGGTTTTGTGCCCAGCTCACAAGATAGCGAGTTGAAGAAAGGAGCTCAGGAGCACTGTAATTCACAAACTTGCAGAGTTATAAATGACAGCTATCCTCCAAAAATATATTGAAGTAAGCCTGCGAAGGGGACTTGAAAGCGGGGCAGAATTTCAGGAAAACGATTGCAGGGGGTAGACTGGAATTGCCCTGAAAGCATAGGAAAAGAGGCAGAACGTCGACAATGATGCACTTGGCCAAAAAGGGCGTATGCGTTTTTTCCTGAATATATTCAGGAAAAAACGCATACGCCCTTTTTGGCCAACCAAGCAAGCCTGTAAAGGAAATCTGCACTACAATGAAATCTCACTGCCCCCCACCATCTGAAAAAAGTGTAAAATCCAGAAAGGTAGGACAGGATACGGAGAACAGGGAGCCTTGTTATGCTGATTGGCAGGATGTAAATTGTGAACAGCCACCCTGGAGAAGTGTATGGTGTTTCCTGAAACACGTAAGAAATAAAGCAACACAGCCTATGGCAATTGCAATTATGGTCCTATTGCTTAGGGAAATTAAAATCAAAAACAGAGAGCCTCCCCAAAGTTTGGGACGGCTGTGTTCCCAAGAGGCTCGTCTACAGTACCAGGTAAATATCCCAGAAAGCAAAAAATGGATAAAGATGTTGTGGCACGTACGTGCAATGCAATATCACTCAGCAATGAAATCTGTGTCATCAGGCCCGTAGCGGCATAGTGAGTGGATGTAGGTACGGTGATTCTACGTGAACTACGTCACACAGAAAAAGAAACATCATAAGATATCACTAATACACGGAATGTAAACTTGACTACACATGAACTGAATTACAAAACAGAACAGGGTCTCAAATTTAGAAAACCAACTAGTGCTTGCTTATGGGGAAAGGTGCCTTGGGGTGCTGCATAAAACCAGAGACTGAAATTAGCACAAATAACATTCCATCAGCCAAATATGTAATAGACAAGACCTACTCCTTGCTCAACGAAATGGACTCAACACCACATATTCAATGCCTAGGAATATACCTGACTAGGGAGAATCTTAAAACCCATGGATATATATGTCTCCGTAAGAGAATCATGCGTGTGTACAGCGGCCGAAACGCAGCAGTGAAAATCCGATAAATCCCATTATCAAAATAAATTTCTAAAACAAAACACAAAGACAGTGAAATAGAGAGCAATTCTTAAATAATTCATTCAGGGCATGTGATGCAACCGGGATTTACCACATCTACACCCAGAGCTGGTTGAGACATAAGGCTGGACACTTCAGGCTAATAGCATTGGTGAGTTTCGGTGAGCAAATGCAGACCCTTTGAAGTCATACTGCATGGTACCTATTCCATGGGTCCCAACTCTTCAGGTTCAAGGGATTCTTCCTCCAGCTAAAACATGCATGGGAAACCCACAGTATGGTCCACCGTGTGATTGGGAAACGATTTAAAATGCATCTCAGTTTTCGTATCCTGGTCCTCGGGTTCACCATTCCAGATGCTTTACTAACACTCTCCCCGCTTGGAGAGTCAGTGCCTTTAACTTCCTGTTTGGCACAGCTTGCAATTTCTATGCAAGATGAACAGGAATAGTGAGAACCAATGAGAGACTAGCTGTAGGTGTCTGCACGGGCAAATGTAACGGTCATTGCCGACCAGGAAGAGGAATTAAACAAAGGCTCAGCGTGCACCGCTGAAAACAGATTAGGGCCTGAAGCAATCCTGCGGTTTTGTGCCCAGCTCACAAGAAAGCGAGTTGAAGAAAGGAGCTCAGGAGCACTGTAATTCACAAACCTGCAGAGTTATAAATGACAGCTATCCTCCAAAAATATATTGAAGTAAGCCTGCGAAGGGGACTTGAAAGCGGGGCAGAATTTCAGGAAAACGATTGCAGGGGGTAGACTGGAATTGCCCTGAAAGCATAGGAAAAGAGGCAGAACATCGACAATGATGCAATTGGCCAAAAAGGGCGTATGCGTTTTTTCCTGAATATATTCAGGAAAAAACGCATACGCCCTTTTTGGCCAACCAAGCAAGCCTGTAAATGAAATCTGCACTACAATGAAATCTCACTGCCCCCCACCATCTGAAAAAAGTGTAAAATCCAGAAAGGTAGGACAGGATACGGAGAACAGGGAGCCTTGTTATGCTGATTGGCAGGATGTAAATTGTGAACAGCCACCCTGGAGAAGTGTATGGTGTTTCCTGAAACACGTAAGAAATAAAGCAACACAGCCTATGGCAATTGCAATTATGGTCCTATTGCTTAGGGAAATTAAAATCAAAAACAGAGAGCCACCCCAAAGTTTGGGACGGCTGTGTTCCCAAGAGGCTCGTCTACAGTACCAGGTAAATATCCCAGAAAGCAAAAAATGGATAAAGATGTTGCGGCACGTACGTGCAATGCAATATCACTCAGCAATGAAATCTGTGTCATCAGGCCCATAGCGGCATAGTGAGTGGATGCAGGTACGGTGATTCTACGTGAACTACGTCACACAGAAAAAGAAACATCATAAGATATCACTAATACACGGAATGTAAACTTGACTACACATGAACTGAATTACAAAACAGAACAGGGTCTCAAATTTAGAAAACCAACCAGTGCTTGCTTATGGGGAAAGGTGCCTTGGGGTGCTGCATAAAACCAGAGACTGAAATTAGCACAAATAACATTCCATCAGCCAAATATGTAATAGACAAGACCTACTCCTTGCTCAACGAAATGGACTCAACACCTCATATTCAATGCCTAGGAATATACCTGACTAGGGAGAATCTTAAAACCCATGGATTTATATGTCTCTGTAAGAGAATCAAGCGTGTGTACAGCGGCCGAAATGCAGCAGTGAAAATCCGATAAATCCCATTATCAAAATAAATTTCAAAAACATAACACAAAGACAGTGAAATAGAGAGCAATTCTTAAATAATTCACTCAGGGCATGTGATGCAACCGGGATTGACCACATCTACCTCCAGAGCTGGTTGAGACATAAGGCTGGACCCTTCAGGCTGATAGCATTGGTGAGTTTCGGTGAGCAAATGCAGATCCTTTGAAGTCATACTGCATGGTACCCATTCCATGGGTCCCAACTCTCCAGGTTCAAGGGATTCTTCCTCCACCTAAAACATGCATGGGGAACCCAGAGTATCGTCCACCGTGTGATTGGGAAACGATATAAAATGCATCTCAGTTTTCGTATCCTGGTCCTCGGGTTCACCATTCCAGATGCTTTACTAACACTCTCCCCGCTTGGAGAGTCAGTGCCTTTAACCTCCTGTTTGGCACAGCTTGCAATTTCTGTGCAAGATGAACAGAAATAGGGAGAACCAATGAGAGACTAGCTGTAGGTGTCTGCATGGGCAAATGTAACGGTCATTTCCCACCAGGAAGAGGAATTAAACAAAGGCTCAGCGTGCCCTGCCAGAAACAGATTAGGGCCTGAAGCAATCCTGCGGTTTTGTGCCCAGCTCACAAGAAAGCGAGTTGAAGAAAGGAGCTCAGGGGCACTGTAATTCACAAACCTGCAGAGTTATAAATGACAGCTATCCTCCAAAAATATATTGAAGTAAGCCTGCGAAGGGGACTTGAAAGCGGGGCAGAATTTCAGGAAAACGATTGCAGGGGGTAGACTGGAATTGCCCTGAAAGCATAGGAAAAGAGGCACAACATCGACAATGATGCACTTGGCCAAAAAGGGCGTATGCGTTTTTTCCTGAATATATTCAGGAAAAAACGCATACGCCCTTTTTGGCCAACCAAGCAAGCCTGTAAAGGAAATCTGCACTACAATGAAATCTCACTGCCCCCCGGGCAAAAGGGCCATCTGAAAAAAGTGTAAAATCCAGAAAGGTAGGACAGGATATGGAGAACAGGGAGCCTTGTTATGCTGATTGGCAGGATGTAAATTGCCTGCAGCCACCCTGGAGAAGTGTATGGTGTTTCCTGAAACACGTAAGAAACAAAGCAACACAGCCTATGGCACTTCCACTTATGGTCGTATAGCTTACGGAAATTAAAATCAAAAACAGACAGCCACCCCAATATTTGGGACGGCTGTGTTCAGAAGAAGCTCGTCTACAGTATCAGGTAAATATCCCAGAAAGCAAAAAATGGATAAAGAAGTTGTGGCACGTACGTACAATGCAATATCACTCAGCAATGAAATCTGTGTCATCAGGCCCGTAGCGGCATAGTAAGTGGATGCAGGTACGGTGATTCTACGTGAACTACATCACACAGAAAAATAAACATCATAAGATATCACTAATACACGGAATGTAAACTTGACTACACATGAACTGAATTACAAAACAGAACAGGGTCTCAAATTTAGAAAACCAACTAGTGCTTGCTTATGGGGAAAGGTGCCTTGGGGTTCTGCATAAAACCAGAGACTGAAATTAGCACAGATAACTTTCCATAAGCCAAATATGTAATAGACAAGACCTACTCCTTGCTCAACGAAATGGACCCAACACCACATATTCAACGCCTAGGAATATACCTGACTAGGAAGAATCTTAAAATCCATGGATATATATGTCTCCATAAGAGAATCAAGCATGTGTACTGCGGCCGAAACGCAGCAGTGAAAATCCGATAAATCCCATTATCAAAATAAATTTCGAAAACAAAACATAAAGACAGTGAAATAGAGAGCAATTCTTAAATAATTCACTCAGGGCATGTGATGCAACCGGGATTGACCACATCTACCTCCAGAGCTGGTTGAGACATAAGGCTGGACACTTCAGGCTGATAGCATTGGTGAGTTTCAGTGAGCAAATGCAGACCCTTTGAAGTCATACTGCATGGTACCCATTCCATGGGTCCCAAATCTCCAGGTTCAAGGGATTCTTCCTCCAGCTAAAACATGCATGGGAAACCCAGAGTATCGTCCACCGTGTGATTGGGAAATGATTTAAAATGCATCTCAGTTTTCGTATCCTGGTCCTCGGGTTCACCATTCCAGATGCTTTACTAACACTCTCCCCGCTTGGAGAGTCAGTGCCTTTAACCTCCTGTTTGGCACAGCTTGCAATTTCTGTGCAAGATGAACAGGAATAGGGAGAACCAATGAGAGACTAGCTGTAGGTGTCTGCACGGGCAAATGTAACGCTCATTGCCCACCACAAGAGGAATTAAACAAAGGCTCAGTGTGCCCTGCTGGAAACAGATTAGGGCCTGAAGCAATCCTGCGGTTTTGTGCCCAGCTCACAAGAAAGCGAGTTGAAGAAAGGAGCTCAGGGGCACTGTACTTCACAAACCTGCAGAGTTATAAATGACAGCTATCCTCCAAAAATATAGTGAAGTAAGCCTGCGAAGGGGACTTGAAAGAGGGGCAGAATTTCAGGAAAACGATTGCAAGGGGTAGACTGGAATTGCCCTGAAAGCATAGGAAAAGAGGCACAACGTCGACAATGATGCACTTGGCCAAAAAGGGCGTATGCGTTTTTTCCTGAATATATTCAGGAATAAACGCATACGCCCTTTTTGGCCAACCAAGCAAGCCTGTAAAGGAAATCTGCACTAAAATGAAGTCTCACTGCCCCCCGGGCAAAAGGGCCATCTGAAAAAAGTGTAAAATCCAGAAAGGTAGGACAGGATATGGAGAACAGGGAGCCTTCTTATGCTGATTGGCAGGATGTAAATTGCCAGCAGCCACCCTGGAGAAGTGTATGGTGTTTCCTGAAACACGTAAGAAACAAAGCAACACAGCCTAGGGCACTTCCACTTATGGTCCTATAGCTTACGGAAATTAAAATCAAAAACAGACAGCCACCCCAATATTTGGGACGGCTGTGTTCACAAGAAGCTCGTCTACAGTATCAGGTAAATATCCCAGAAAGCAAAAAATGGATAAAGAAGTTGTGGCACGTACGTACAATGCAATATCACTCAGCAATGAAATCTGTGTCATCAGGCCCGTAGCGGCATAGTGAGTGGATGCAGGTACGGTGATTCTACGTGAACTACGTCACACAGAAATAGAAACATCATAAGATATCACTAATACACGGAATGTAAACTTGACTACACATGAACTGAATTACCAAACAGAACAGGGTCTCAAATTTAGAAAACCAACTAGTGCTTGCTTATGGGGAAAGGTGCCTTGGGGTGCTGCATAAAACCAGAGACTGAAATTAGCACAGATAACATTCCATAAGCCAAATATGTAATAGACAAGACCTACTCCTTGCTCAACGAAATGGACCCAACACCACATATTCAACGCCTAGGAATATACCTGACTAGGAAGAATCTTAAAACCCATGGATATATTTGTCTCCGTTAGAGAAACAAGCGTGTGTACAGCGGCAGAAACGCAGCAGTGAAAATCCGATAAATCCCATTATCAAAATAAATTTCGAAAACAAAACACAAAGACGGTGAAATAGAGAGCAATCCTTAAATAATTCACTCAGGGCATGTGATGCAACCGGGATTGACCACATCTACACCCAGAGCTGGTTGAGACATAAGGCTGGACACTTCAGGGTGATAGCACTGGTGAGTTTCGGTGAGCAAATGCAGACCCTTTGAAGTCATACTGCATGGTACGCATTCCATGGGTCCCAACTCTCCAGGTTCAAGGGATTCTTCCTCCAGCTAAAACATGCATGGGAAACCCAGAGTATCGTCCACCGTGTGATTGGGAAACCATTTAAAATGCATCTCAGTTTTCGTATCCTGGTCCTCGGGTTCAACATTCCAGATGCTTTACTAACACTCTCCCCGCTTGGAGAGTCAGTGCCTTTAACCTCCTGTTTGGCACAGCTTGTAATTTCTGTGCAAGTTGAACAGGAATAGGGAGAACCAATGAGAGACTAGCTGTAGGTGTCTGCACGGGCAAATGTAACGCTCATTGCCAACCAGGAAGAGGAATTAAACAAAGGCTCAGCGTGCCCTGCTGAAAACAGATTAGGGCCTGAAGCAATCCTGCGGTTTTGTGCCTAGCTCACAAGAAAGCGATTTGAAGAAAGGAGCTCAGGGGCACTGTAATTCACAAACCTGCAGAGTTATAAATGACAGCTATCCTCCAATAATATATTGAAGTAAGCCTGCGAAGGGGACTTGAAAGCGGGGCAGAATTTCAGGAAAACGATTGCAGGGGGTAGACTGGAATTGCCCTGAAAGCATAGGAAAAGAGGCAGAACGTCGACAATGATGCACTTGGCCAAAAAGTGCGTATGCGTTTTTTCCTGAATATATTCAGGAAAAAACGCATACGCCCTTTTTGGCCAACCAAGCAAGCCTGTAAAGGAAATCTGCACTACCATGAAATCTCACTGCCCCCCACCATCTGAAAAAAGTGTAAAATCCAGAAAGGTAGGACAGGATACGGAGAACAGGGAGCCTTGTTATGCTGATTGGCAGGATGTAAATTGTGAACAGCCACCCTGGAGAAGTGTATGGTGTTTCCTGAAACACGTAAGAAATAAAGCAACACAGCCTATGGCAATTGCAATTATGGTCCTATTGCTTAGGGAAATTAAAATCAAAAACAGAGAGCCACCCCAAAGTTTGGGACGGCTGTGTTCCCAAGAGGCTCGTCTACAGTACCAGGTAAATATCCCAGAAAGCAAAAAATGGATAAAGATGTTGTGGCACGTACGTGCAATGCAATATCACTCAGCAATGAAATCTGTGTCATCAGGCCCGTAGCGGCATAGTGAGTGGATGCAGGTACGGTGATTCTACGTGAACTACGTCACACAGGAAAAGAAACATCATAAGATATCACTAATACACGGAATGTAAACTTGACTACACATGAACTGAATTACAAAACAGAACAGGGTCTCAAATTTAGAAAACCAACTAGTGCTTGCTTATGGGGAAAGGTGCCTTGGGGTGCTGCATAAAACCAGAGACTGAAATTAGCACAAATAACATTCCATAAGCCAAATATGTAATAGACAAGACCTACTCCTTGCTCAACGAAATGGACTCAACACCACATATTCAATGCCTAGGAATATACCTGACTAGGGAGAATCTTAAAACCCATGGATTTATATGTCTCTGTAAGAGAATCAAGCGTGTGTACAGCGGCCGAAATGCAGCAGTGAAAATCCGATAAATCCCATTATCAAAATAAATTTCAATAACAAAACACAAAGACAGTGAAATAGAGAGCAATTCTTAAATAATTCACTCAGGGCATGTGATGCAACCGGGATTGACCACATCTACACCCAGAGCTGGTTGAGACATAAGGCTGGACCCTTCAGGCTGATAGCATTGGTGAGTTTCAGTGAGCAAATGCAGATCCTTTGAAGTCATACTGCATGGTACCCATTCCATGGGTCCCAACTCTCCAGGTTCAAGGGATTCTTCCTCCACCTAAAACATGCATGGGGAACCCAGAGTATCGTCCACCGTGTGATTGGGAAACGATTTAAAATGCATCTCAGTTTTCGTATCCTGGTCCTCGGGTTCACCATTCCAGATGCTTTACTAACACTCTCCCCGCTTGGAGAGTCAGTGCCTTTAACCTCCTGTTTGGCACAGCTTGCAATTTCTGTGCAAGATGAACAGAAATAGGGAGAACCAATGAGAGACTAGCTGTAGGTGTCTGCATGGGCAAATGTAACGGTCATTTCCCACCAGGAAGAGGAATTAAACAAAGGCTCAGCGTGCCCTGCCAGAAACAGATTAGGGCCTGAAGCAATCCTGCGGTTTTGTGCCCAGCTCACAAGAAAGCGAGTTGAAGAAAGGAGCTCAGGGGCACTGTAATTCACAAACCTGCAGAGTTATAAATGACAGCTATCCTCCAAAAATATATTGAAGTAAGCCTGCGAAGGGGACTTGAAAGCGGGGCAGAATTTCAGGAAAACGATTGCAGGGGGTAGACTGGAATTGCCCTGAAAGCATAGGAAAAGAGGCACAACATCGACAATGATGCACTTGGCCAAAAAGGGCGTATGCGTTTTTTCCTGAATATATTCAGGAAAAAACGCATACGCCCTTTATGGCCAACCAAGCAAGCCTGTAAAGGAAATCTGCACTACAATGAAATCTCACTGCCCCCCGGGCAAAAGGGCCATCTGAAAAAAGTGTAAAATCCAGAAAGGTAGGACAGGATATGGAGAACAGGGAGCCTTGTTATGCTGATTGGCAGGATGTAAATTGCCAGGAGCCACCCTGGAGAAGTGTATGGTGTTTCCTGAAACACGTAAGAAACAAAGCAACACAGCCTATGGCACTTCCACTTATGGTCCTATAGCTTACGGAAATTAAAATCAAAAACAGACAGCCACCCCAATATTTGGGACGGCTGTGTTCACAAGAAGCTCGTCTACAGTATCAGGTAAATATCCCAGAAAGCAAAAAATGGATAAAGAAGTTGTGGCACGTACGTACAATGCAATATCACTCAGCAATGAAATCTGTGTCATCAGGCCCGTAGCGGCATAGTAAGTGGATGCAGGTACGGTGATTCTACGTGAACTACATCACACAGAAAAATAAACATCATAAGATATCACTAATACACGGAATGTAAACTTGACTACACATGAACTGAATTACAAAACAGAACAGGGTCTCAAATTTAGAAAACCAACTAGTGCTTGCTTATGGGGAAAGGTGCCTTGGGGTTCTGCATAAAACCAGAGACTGAAATTAGCACAGATAACTTTCCATAAGCCAAATATGTAATAGACAAGACCTACTCCTTGCTCAACGAAATGGACCCAACACCACATATTCAATGCCTAGGAATATACCTGACTAGGAAGAATCTTAAAATCCATGGATATATATGTCTCCGTAAGAGAATCAAGCGTGTGTACTGCGGCCGAAACGCAGCAGTGAAAATCCGATAAATCCCATTATCAAAATAAATTTCGAAAACAAAACATAAAGACAGTGAAATAGAGAGCAATTCTTAAATAATTCACTCAGGGCATGTGATGCAACCGGGATTGACCACATCTACCTCCAGAGCTGGTTGAGACATAAGGCTGGACACTTCAGGCTGATAGCATTGGTGAGTTTCGGTGAGCAAATGCAGACCCTTTGAAGTCATACTGCATGGTACCCATTCCATGGGTCCCAAATCTCCACGTTCAAGGGATTCTTCCTCAAGCTAAAACATGCATGGGAAACCCAGAGTATCATCCACCGTGTGATTGGGAAACGATTTAAAATGCATCTCAGTTTTCGTATCCTGGTCCTCGGGTTCACCATTCCAGATGCTTTACTAACACTCTCCCCGCTTGGAGAGTCAGTACCTTTAACCTCCTGTTTGGCACAGCTTGCAATTTCTGTGCAAGATGAACAGGAATAGGGAGAACCAATGAGAGACTAGCTGTAGGTGTCTGCACGGGCAAATGTTACGCTCATTGCCCACCACAAGAGGAATTAAACAAAGGCTCAGTGTGCCTTGCTGGAAACAGATTAGGGCCTGAAGCAATCCTGCGGTTTTGTGCCCAGCTCACAAGAAAGCGAGTTGAAGAAAGGAGCTCAGGGGCACTGTAATTCACAAACCTGCAGAGTTATAAATGACAGCTATCCTCCAAAAATATATTGAAGTAAGCCTGCGAAGGGGACTTGAAAGCGGGGCAGAATTTCAGGAAAACGATTGCAAGGGGTAGACTGGAATTGCCCTGAAAGCATAGGAAAAGAGGCACAACGTCGACAATGATGCACTTGGCCAAAAAGGGCGTATGCGTTTTTTCCTGAATATATTCAGGAATAAACGCATACGCCCTTTATGGCCAACCAAGCAAGCCTGTAAAGGAAATCTGCACTAAAATGAAGTCTCACTGCCCCCCGGGCAAAAGGGCCATCTGAAAAAAGTGTAAAATCCAGAAAGGTAGGACAGGATATGGAGAACAGGGAGCCTTGTTATGCTGATTGGCAGGATGTAAATTGCCAGCAGCCACCCTGGAGAAGTGTATGGTGTTTCCTGAAACACGTAAGAAACAAAGCAACACAGCCTATGGCACTTCCACTTATGGTCTATAGCTTACGGAAATTAAAATCAAAAACAGACAGCCACCCCAATATTTGGGACGGCTGTGTTCACAAGAAGGTCGTCTACAGTATCAGGTAAATATCCCAGAAAGCAAAAAATGGATAAAGAAGTTGTGGCACGTACGTACAATGCAATATCACTCAGCAATGAAATCTGTGTCATCAGGCCCGTAGCGGCATAGTGAGTGGATGCAGGTACGGTGATTCTACGTGAACTACGTCACACAGAAAAAGAAACATCATAAGATATCACTAATACACGGAATGTAAACTTGACTACACATGAACTGAATTACAAAACAGAACAGGGTCTCAAATTTAGAAAACCAACTAGTGCTTGCTTATGGGGAAAGGTGCCTTGGGGTGCTGCATAAAACCAGAGACTGAAATTAGCACAGATAACATTCCATAAGCCAAATATGTAATAGACAAGACCTACTCCTTGCTCAACGAAATGGACCCAACACCACATATTCAACGCCTAGGAATATACCTGACTAGGAAGAATCTTAAAACCCATGGATATATTTGTCTCCGTTAGAGAAACAAGCGTGTGTACAGCGGCTGAAACGCAGCAGTGAAAATCCGATAATTCCCATTATCAAAATAAATTTCGAAAACAAAACACAAAGACGGTGAAATAGAGAGCAATCCTTAAATAATTCACTCAGGGCATGTGATGCAACCGGGATTGACCACATCTACACCCAGAGCTGGTTGAGACATAAGGCTGGACACTTCAGGCTGATAGCATTGGTGAGTTTCGGTGAGCAAATGCAGACCCTTTGAAGTCATACTGCATGGTACCCATTCCATGGGTCCCAACTCTCCAGGTTCAAGGCATTCTTCCTCCAGCTAAAACATGCCTGGGAAACCCAGAGTATCGTCCACCGTGTGATTGGGAAACGATTTAAAATGCATCTGAGTTTTCATATCCTGGTCCTCGGGTTCACCATTCCAGATGCTTTACTAAAACTCTCCCCGCTTGGAGAGTCAGTGCCTTTAACCTCCTCTTTGGCACAGCTTGCAATATCTATGAAAGATGAACAGGAATAGGGAGAACCAATGAGAGACTAGCTGTAGGTGTCTGCACGGGCAAATATAACACTCATTGCCCACCAGGAAGAGGAATTAAACAAAGGCTCAGGGTGCCCTGATTGAAAAAGATTAGGACCTGAAGCAATCCTGCGGTTTTGTGCCCAGCTCACAAGAAAGCGAGTTGAAGAAAGGAGCTCAGGGGCACTGTAATTCACAAACCTGCAGAGTTATAAATGACAGCTATCCTCCAAAAATATATTGAAGTAAGCCTGCGAAGGGGACTTGAAAGCGGGGCAGAGTTTCAGGAAAACGATTGCAGGGGGTAGACTGTAATTGCCCTGAAAGCATAGGAAAAGAGGCAGAACGTCGACAATGATGCACTTGGCCAAAAAGGGCGTATGCGTTTTTTCCTGAATATATTCAGGAAAAAACGCATACGCCCTTTTTGGCCAACCAAGCAAGCCTGTAAAGGAAATCTGCACTACAATGTAGTCTCACTGCCCCCTGGGCAAAAGGGCCATCTGAAAAAAGTGTAAAATCCAGAAAGGTAGGACAGGATATGGAGAACAGGGAGCCTTGTTATGCTGATTGGCAGGATGTAAATTGCCAGCAGCCACGCTGGAGAAGTGTATGGTGTTTCCTGAAACACGAAAGAACCAAAGCAACACAGCCTATGGCACTTCCACTTATGGTCCTATAGCTTACGGATATTAAAATCAAAAACAGACAGCCACCCCAATATTTGGGATGGTTGTGTTCAGAAGAGGCTCGTCTACAGTATCAGGTAAATATCCCAGAAAGCAATAAATGGATAAAGAAGTTGTGGCACGTATGTACAATGCAATATCACTCAGCAATGAAATCTGTGTCATCAGGCCCGTAGCGGCATAGTGAGTGGATGCAGGTACGGTGATTGTACGTGAACTACGTCACACAGAAAAAGAAACATCATAAGATATCACTAATACACGGAATGTAAACTTGACTACACATGAACTGAATTACAAAAGAGAACAGGGTCTCAAATTTAGAAAACCAACTAGTGCTTGCTTATGGGGAAAGGTGCCTTGGGGTGCTGCATAAAACCAGAGACTGAAATTAGCACAGATAACATTCCATAAGCCAAATATGTAATAGACAAGACCTACTCCTTGCTCAACGAAATGGACCCAACACCACATATTCAACGCCTAGGAATATACCTGACTAGGAAGAATCTTAAAACCCATGGATATATTTGTCTCCGTTAGAGAAACAAGCGTGTGTACAGCGGCAGAAACGCAGCAGTGAAAATCCGATAAATCCCATTATCAAAATAAATTTCGAAAACAAAACACAAAGACGGTGAAATAGAGAGCAATTCTTAAATAATTCACTCAGGGCATGTGATGCAACCGGGATTGACCACATCTACACCCAGAGCTGGTTGAGACATAAGGCTGGACACTTCAGGCTGATAGCATTGGTGAGTTTCGGTGAACAAATGCAGACCCTTTGAAGTCATACTGCATGGTACCCATTCCATGCGTCCCAACTCTCCAGGTTCAAGGGATTCTTCCTCCAGCTAAAACATGCATGGGAAACCCAGAGTATCGTCCACCGTGTGATTGGGAAACGATTCAAAATGCATCTCAGTTTTCGTATCCTGGTCCTCGGGTTCACCATTCCAGATGCTTTACTAACACTCTCCCCGCTTGGAGAGTCAGTGCCTTTAACCTCCTCTTTGGCACAGCTTGCAATTTCTGTGCAAGATGAACAGGAATAGGGAGAACCAATGAGAGACTAGCTGTAGGTGTCTGCACGGGCAAATGTAACGCTCATTGCCGACCAGGAAGAGGAATTAAACAAAGGCTCAGTGTGCCCTGCTGAAAACAGATTAGGGCCTGAAGCAATACTGCGGTTTTGTGCCCAGCTCACAAGAAAGCGAGTTGAAGAAAGGAGCTCAGGGGCACTGTAATTCACAAACCTGCAGAGTTATAAATGACAGCTATCCTCCAAAAATATATTGAAGTAAGCCTGCGAAGGGGACTTGAAAGCGGGGCAGAATCTCAGGAAAACGATTGCAGGGGGTAGACTGGAATTGCCCTGAAAGCATAGGAAAAGAGGCAGAACGTCGACAATGATGCACTTGGCCAAAAAGGGCGTATGCGTTTTTTCCTGAATATATTCAGGAAAAAACGCATACGCCCTTTTTGGCCAACCAAGAAAGCCTGTAAAGGAAATCTGCACTACAATGAAATCTCACTGCCCCCCACCATCTGAAAAAAGTGTAAAATCCAGAAAGGTAGGACAGGATACGGAGAACAGGGAGCCTTGTTATGCTGATTGGCAGGATGTAAATTGTGAACAGCCACCCTGGAGAAGTGTATGGTGTTTCCTGAAACACGTAAGAAATAAAGCAACACAGCCTATGGCAATTGCAATTATGGTCCTATTGCTTAGGGAAATTAAAATCAAAAACAGAGAGCCACCCCAAAGTTTGGGACGGCTGTGTTCCCAAGAGGCTCGTCTACAGTACCAGGTAAATATCCCAGAAAGCAAAAAATGGATAAAGATGTTGTGGCACGTACGTGCAATGCAATATCACTCAGCAATGAAATCTGTGTCATCCGGCCCGTAGCGGCATAGTGAGTGGATGCAGGTACGGTGATTCTACGTGAACTACGTCACACAGAAAAAGAAACATCATAAGATATCACTAATACACGGAATGTAAACTTGACTACACATGAACTGAATTACAAAACAGAACAGGGTCTCAAATTTAGAAAACCAACTAGTGCTTGCTTATGGGGAAAGGTGCCTTGGGGTGCTGCATAAAACCAGAGACTGAAATTAGCACAAATAACATTCCATAAGCCAAATATGTAATAGACAAGACCTACTCCTTGCTCAACGAAATGGACTCAACACCACATATTCAATGCCTAGGAATATACCTGACTAGGGAGAATCTTAAAACCCATGGATTTATATGTCTCTGTAAGAGAATCAAGCGTGTGTACAGCGGCCGAAATGCAGCAGTGAAAATCCGATAAAAACCATTATCAAAATAAATTTCAAAAACAAAACACAAAGACAGTGAAATAGAGAGCAATTCTTAAATAATTCACTCAGGGCATGTGATGCAACCGGGATTGACCACATCTACACCCAGAGCTGGTTGAGACATAAGGCTGGACCCTTCAGGCTGATAGCATTGGTGAGTTTCGGTGAGCAAATGCAGATCCTTTGAAGTCATACTGCATGGTACCCATTCCATGGGTCCCAACTCTCCAGGTTCAAGGGATTCTTCCTCCACCTAAAACATGCATGGGGAACCCAGAGTATCGTCCACCGTGTGATTGGGAAACGATTTAAAATGCATCTCAGTTTTCGTATCCTGGTCCTCGGATTCACCATTCCAGATGCTTTACTAACACTCTCCCCACTTGGAGAGTCAGTGCCTTTAACCTCCTGTTTGGCACAGCTTGCAATTTCTGTGCAAGATGAACAGAAATAGGGAGAACCAATGAGAGACTAGCTGTAGGTGTCTGCCTGGGCAAATGTAACGGTCATTTCCCACCAGGAAGAGGAATTAAACAAAGGCTCAGCGTGCCCTGCCAGAAAAAGATTAAGGCCTGAAGCAATCCTGCGGTTTTGTGCCCAGCTCACAAGAAAGCGAGTTGAAGAAAGGAGCTCAGGGGCACTGTAATTCACAAACCTGCAGAGTTATAAATGACAGCTATCCTCCAAAAATATATTGAAGTAAGCCTGCGAAGGGGACTTGAAAGCGGGGCAGAATTTCAGGAAAACGATTGCAGGGGGTAGAATGGAATTGCCCTGAAAGCATAGGAAAAGAGGCACAACGTCGACAATGATGCACTTGGCCAAAAAGGGCGTATGCGTTTTTTCCTGAATATATTCAGGAAAAAACGCATACGCCCTTTTTGGCCAACCAAGCAAGCCTGTAAAGGAAATCTGCACTACAATGAAATCTCACTGCCCCCCGGGCAAAAGGGCCATCTGAAAAAAGTGTAAAATCCAGAAAGGTAGGACAGGATATGGAGAACAGGGAGCCTTGTTATGCTGATTGGCAGGATGTAAATTGCCAGCAGCCACCCTGGAGAAGTGTATGGTGTTTCCTGAAACACGTAAGAAACAAAGCAACACAGCCTATGGCACTTCCCCTTATGGTCCTATAGCTTACGGAAATTAAAATCAAAAACAGACAGCCACCCCAATATTTGGGACGGCTGTGTTCACAAGAAGCTCGTCTACAGTATCAGGTAAATATCCCAGAGAGCAAAAAATGGATAAAGAAGTTGTGGCACGTACGTACAATGCAATATCACTCAGCAATGAAATCTGTGTCATCAGGCCCGTAGCAGCATAGTAAGTGGATGCAGGTACGGTGATTCTACGTGAACTACATCACACAGAAAAATAAACATCATAAGATATCACTAATACACGGAATGTAAACTTGACTACACATGAACTGAATTACAAAACAGAACAGGGTCTCAAATTTAGAAAACCAACTAGTGCTTGCTTATGGGGAAAGGTGCCTTGGGGTTCTGCATAAAACCAGAGACTGAAATTAGCACAGATAACTTTCCATAAGCCAAATATGTAATAGACAAGACCTACTCCTTGCTCAACGAAATGGACCCAACACCACATATTCAATGCCTAGGAATATACCTGACTAGGAAGAATCTTAAAATCCATGGATATATATGTCTCCGTAAGAGAATCAAGCGTGTGTACTGCGGCCAAAACGCAGCAGTGAAAATCCGATAAATCCCATTATCAAAATAAATTTCGAAAACAAAACATAAAGACAGTGAAATAGAGAGCAATTCTTAAATAATTCACTCAGGGCATGTGATGCAACCGGGATTGACCACATCAACCTCCAGAGCTGGTTGAGACATAAGGCTGGACACTTCAGGCTGATAGCATTGGTGAGTTTCGGTGAGCAAATGCAGACCCTTTGAAGTCATACTGCATGGTACCCATTCCATGGGTCCCAAATCTCCAGGTTCAAGGGATTCTTCCTCAAGCTAAAACATGCATGGGAAACCCAGAGTATCGTCCACCTTGTGATTGGGAAACGATTTAAAATGCATCTCAGTTTTCGTATCCTGGTCCTCGGGTTCACCATTCCAGATGCTTTACTAACACTCTCCCCGCTTGGAGAGTCAGTACCTTTAACCTCCTGTTTGGCACAGCTTGCAATTTCTGTGCAAGATGAACAGGAATAGGGAGAACCAATGAGAGACTAGCTGTAGGTGTCTGCACGGGCAAATGTAACGCTCATTGCCCACCACAAGAGGAATTAAACAAAGGCTCAGTGTGCCTTGCTGGAAACAGATTAGGGCCTGAAGCAATCCTGCGGTTTTGTGCCCAGCTCACAAGAAAGCGAGTTGAAGAAAGGAGCTCAGGGGCACTGTAATTCACAAACCTGCAGAGTTATAAATGACAGCTATCCTCCAAAAATATATTGAAGTAAGCCTGCGAAGGGGACTTGAAAGCGGGGCAGAATTTCAGGAAAACGATTGCAAGGGGTAGACTGGAATTGCCCTGAAAGCATAGGAAATGAGGCACAACGTCGACAATGATGCACTTGGCCAAAAAGGGCGTATGCGTTTTTTCCTGAATATATTCAGGAATAAACGCATACGCCCTTTTTGGCCAACCAAGCAAGCCTGTAAAGGAAATCTGCACTAAAATGAAGTCTCACTGCCCCCCGGGCAAAAGGGCCATCTGAAAAAAGTGTAAAATCCAGAAAGGTAGGACAGGATATGGAGAACAGGGAGCCTTGTTATGCTGATTGGCAGGATGTAAATTGCCAGCAGCCACCCTGGAGAAGTGTATGGTGTTTCCTGAAACACGTAAGAAACAAAGCAACACAGCCTATGGCACTTCCACTTATGGTCTATAGCTTACGGAAATTAAAATCAAAAACAGACAGCCACCCCAATATTTGGGACGGCTGTGTTCACAAGAAGCTCGTCTACAGAATCAGGTAAATATCCCAGAAAGCAAAAAATGGATAAAGAAGTTGTGGCACGTACGTGCAATGCAATATCACTCAGCAATGAAATCTGTGTCATCAGGCCCGTAGCGGCATAGTGAGTGGATGCAGGTACGGTGATTCTACGTGAACTACGTCACACAGAAAAAGAAACATCATAAGATATCACTAATACACGGAATGTAAACTTGACTACACATGAACTGAAGTACAAAAGAGAACAGGGTCTCAAATTTAGAAAACCAACTAGTGCTTGCTTATGGGGAAAGGTGCCTTGGGGTGCTGCATAAAACCAGAGACTGAAATTAGCACAGATAACATTCCATAAGCCAAATATGTAATAGACAAGACCTACTCCTTGCTCAACGAAATGGACCCAACACCACATATTCAACGCCTAGGAATACACCTGACTAGGAAGAATCTTAAAACCCATGGATATATTTGTCTCCGTTAGAGAAACAAGCGTGTGTACAGCGGCAGAAACGCAGCAGTGAAAATCCGATAAATCCCATTATCAAAATAAATTTCGAAAACAAAACACAAAGACGGTGAAATAGAGAGCAATCCTTAAATAATTCACTCAGGGCATGTGATGCAACCGGGATTGACCACATCTACACCCTGAGCCGGTTGAGACATAAGGCTGGACACTTCAGGGTGATAGC
Organism: Phocoena phocoena; assembly: GCF_963924675.1. NCBI lineage: Eukaryota > Metazoa > Chordata > Mammalia > Artiodactyla > Phocoenidae > Phocoena > Phocoena phocoena. Next base: position 553,148 of record NW_027077448.1, read on the forward strand.
ACTGGTGAGTTTCGGTGAGCAAATGCAGACCCTTTGAAGTCATACTGCATGGTACGCATTCCATGGGTCCCAACTCTCCAGGTTCAAGGGATTCTTCCTCCAGCTAAAACATGCATGGGAAACCCAGAGTATCGTCCACCGTGTGATTGGGAAACCATTTAAAATGCATCTCAGTTTTCGTATCCTGGTCCTCGGGTTCAACATTCCAGATGCTTTACTAACACTCTCCCCGCTTGGAGAGTCAGTGCCTTTAACCTCCTGTTTGGCACAGCTTGTAATTTCTGTGCAAGTTGAACAGGAATAGGGAGAACCAATGAGAGACTAGCTGTAGGTGTCTGCACGGGCAAATGTAACGCTCATTGCCGACCAGGAAGAGGAATTAAACAAAGGCTCAGCGTGCCCTGCTGAAAACAGATTAGGGCCTGAAGCAATCCTGCGGTTTTGTGCCCAGCTCACAAGAAAGCGAGTTGAAGAAAGGAGCTCAGGGGCACTGTAATTCACAAACCTGCAGAGTTATAAATGTCAGCTATCCTCCAATAATATATTGAAGTAAGCCTGCGAAGGGGACTTGAAAGCGGGGCAGAATTTCAGGAAAACGATTGCAGGGGGTAGACTGGAATTGCCCTGAAAGCATAGGAAAAGAGGCAGAACGTCGACAATGATGCACTTGGCCAAAAAGGGCGTATGCGTTTTTTCCTGAATATATTCAGGAAAAAACGCATACGCCCTTTTTGGCCAACCAAGCAAGCCTGTAAAGGAAATCTGCACTACCATGAAATCTCACTGCCCCCCCACCATCTGAAAAAAGTGTAAAATCCAGAAAGGTAGGACAGGATACGGAGAACAGGGAGCCTTGTTATGCTGATTGGCAGGATGTAAATTGCCAGCAGCCACGCTGGAGAAGTGTATGGTGTTTCCTGAAACACGAAAGAACCAAAGCAACACAGTCTATGGCACTTCCACTTATGGTCCTATAGCTTACGGATATTAAAATCAAAAACAGACAGCCACCCCAATATTTGGGATGGTTGTGTTCAGAAGAGGCTCGTCTACAGTATCAGGTAAATATCCCAGAAAGCAATAAATGGATAAAGAAGTTGTGGCACGTACGTACAATGCAATATCACTCAGCAATGAAATCTGTGTCATCAGGCCCGTAGCGGCATAGTGAGTGGATGCAGGTACGGTGATTGTACGTGAACTACGTCACACAGAAAAAGAAACATCATAAGATATCACTAATACACGGAATGTAAACTTGACTACACATGAACTGAATTACAAAAGAGAACAGGGTCTCAAATTTAGAAAACCAACTAGTGCTTGCTTATGGGGAAAGGTGCCTTGGGGTGCTGCATAAAACCAGAGACTGAAATTAGCACAGATAACTTTCCATAAGCCAAATATGTAATAGACAAGACCTACTCCTTGCTCAACGAAATGGACCCATCACCACATATTCAACGCCTAGGAATATACCTGACTAGGAAGAACCTTAAAACCCATGGATATATATGTCTCCGTAAGAGAATCAAGCGTGTGTACAGCGGCCGAAACGCAGCAGTGAAAATCCGATAAATCCCATTATCAAAATAAATTTCGAAAACAAAACACAAAGACAGTGAAATAGAGAGCAATTCTTAAATAATTCACTCAGGGCATGTGATGCAACCGGGATTGACCACATCTACACCCAGAGCTGGTTGAGACATAAGGCTGGACACTTCAGGCTGATAGCATTGGTGAGTTTCGGTGAACAAATGCAGACCCTTTGAAGTCATACTGCATGGTACCCATTCCATGCGTCCCAACTCTCCAGGTTCAAGGGATTCTTCCTCCAGCTAAAACATGCATGGGAAACCCAGAGTATCGTCCACCGTGTGATTGGGAAACGATTCAAAATGCATCTCAGTTTTCGTATCCTGGTCCTCGGGTTCACCATTCCAGATGCTTTACTAACACTCTCCCCGCTTGGAGAGTCAGTGCCTTTAACCTCCTCTTTGGCACAGCTTGCAATTTCTGTGCAAGATGAACAGGAATAGGGAGAACCAATGAGAGACTAGCTGTAGGTGTCTGCACGGGCAAATGTAACGCTCATTGCCGACCAGGAAGAGGAATTAAACAAAGGCTCAGCGTGCCCTGCTGAAAACAGATTAGGGCCTGAAGCAATCCTGCGGTTTTGTGCCCAGCTCACAAGAAAGCGAGTTGAAGAAAGGAGCTCAGGGGCACTGTAATTCACAAACCTGCAGAGTTATAAATGACAGCTATCCTCCAAAAATATATTGAAGTAAGCCTGCGAAGGGGACTTGAAAGCGGGGCAGAATCTCAGGAAAACGATTGCAGGGGGTAGACTGGAATTGCCCTGAAAGCATAGGAAAAGAGGCAGAACGTCGACAATGATGCACTTGGCCAAAATGGGCGTATGCGTTTTTTCCTGAATATATTCAGGAAAAAACGCATACGCCCTTTTTGGCCAACCAAGAAAGCCTGTAAAGGAAATCTGCACTACAATGAAATCTCACTGCCCCCCACCATCTGAAAAAAGTGTAAAATCCAGAAAGGTAGGACAGGATACGGAGAACAGGGAGCCTTGTTATGCTGATTGGCAGGATGTAAATTGTGAACAGCCACCCTGGAGAAGTGTATGGTGTTTCCTGAAACACGTAAGAAATAAAGCAACACAGCCTATGGCAATTGCAATTATGGTCCTATTGCTTAGGGAAATTAAAATCAAAAACAGAGAGCCACCCCAAAGTTTGGGACGGCTGTGTTCCCAAGAGGCTCGTCTACAGAACCAGGTAAATATCCCAGAAAGCAAAAAATGGATAAAGATGTTGTGGCACGTACGTGCAATGCAATATCACTCAGCAATGAAATCTGTGTCATCAGGCCCGTAGCGGCATAGTGAGTGGATGCAGGTACGGTGATTCTACGTGAACTACGTCACACAGAAAAAGAAACATCATAAGATATCACTAATACACGGAATGTAAACTTGACTACACATGAACTGAATTACAAAACAGAACAGGGTCTCAAATTTAGAAAACCACCTAGTGCTTGCTTATGGGGAAAGGTGCCTTGGGGTGCTGCATAAAACCAGAGACTGAAATTAGCACAAATAACATTCCATAAGCCAAATATGTAATAGACAAGACCTACTCCTTGCTCAACGAAATGGACTCAACACCACATATTCAATGCCTAGGAATATACCTGACTAGGGAGAATCTTAAAACACATGGATTTATATGTCTCTGTAAGAGAATCAAGCGTGTGTACAGCGGCCGAAATGCAGCAGTGAAAATCCGATAAATCCCATTATCAAAATAAATTTCAAAAACAAAACACAAAGACAGTGAAATAGAGAGCAATTCTTAAATAATTCACTCAGGGCATGTGATGCAACCGGGATTGACCACATCTACACCCAGAGCTGTTTGAGACATAAGGCTGGACCCTTCAGGCTGATAGCATTGGTGAGTTTCGGTGAGCAAATGCAGATCCTTTGAAGTCATACTGCATGGTACCCATTCCATGGGTCCCAACTCTCCAGGTTCAAGGGATTCTTCCTCCACCTAAAACATGCATGGGGAACCCAGAGTATCGTCCACCGTGTGATTGGGAAACGATTTAAAATGCATCTCAGTTTTCGTATCCTGGTCCTCGGGTTCACCATTCCAGATGCTTTACTAACACTCTCCCCGCTTGGAGAGTCAGTGCCTTTAACCTCCTGTTTGGCACAGCTTGCAATTTCTGTGCAAGATGAACAGAAATAGGGAGAACCAATGAGAGACTAGCTGTAGGTGTCTGCATGGGCAAATGTAACGGTCATTTCCCACCAGGAAGAGGAATTAAACAAAGGCTCAGCGTGCCCTGCCAGAAACAGATTAGGGCCTGAAGCAATCCTGCGGTTTTGTGCCCAGCTCACAAGAAAGCGAGTTGAAGAAAGGAGCTCAGGGGCACTGTAATTCACAAACCTGCAGAGTTATAAATGACAGCTATCCTCCAAAAATATATTGAAGTAAGCCTGCGAAGGGGACTTGAAAGCGGGGCAGAATTTCAGGAAAACGATTGCAGGGGGTAGACTGGAATTGCCCTGAAAGCATAGGAAAAGAGGCACAACGTCGACAATGATGCACTTGGCCAAAAAGGGCGTATGCGTTTTTTCCTGAATATATTCAGGAAAAAACGCATACGCCCTTTTTGGCCAACCAAGCAAGCCTGTAAAGGAAATCTGCACTACAATGAAATCTCACTGCCCCCCGGGCAAAAGGGCCATCTGAAAAAAGTGTAAAATCCAGAAAGGTAGGACAGGATATGGAGAACAGGGAGCCTTGTTATGCTGATTGGCAGGATGTAAATTGCCAGCAGCCACCCTGGAGAAGTGTATGGTGTTTCCTGAAACACGTAAGAAACAAAGCAACACAGCCTATGGCACTTCCACTTATGGTCCTATAGCTTACGGAAATTAAAATCAAAAACAGACAGCCACCCCAATATTTGGGACGGCTGTGTTCACAAGAAGCTCGTCTACAGTATCAGGTAAATATCCCAGAGAGCAAAAAATGGATAAAGAAGTTGTGGCACGTACGTACAATGCAATATCACTCAGCAATGAAATCTGTGTCATCAGGCCCGTAGCGGCATACTAAGTGGATGCAGGTACGGTGATTCTACGTGAACTACATCACACAGAAAAATAAACATCATAAGATATCACTAATACACGGAATGTAAACTTGACTACACATGAACTGAATTACAAAACAGAACAGGGTCTCAAATTTAGAAAACCAACTAGTGCTTGCTTATGGGGAAAGGTGCCTTGGGGTTCTGCATAAAACCAGAGACTGAAATTAGCACAGATAACTTTCCATAAGCCAAATATGTAATAGACAAGACCTACTCCTTGCTCAACGAAATGGACCCAACACCACATATTCAACGCCTAGGAATATACCTGACTAGGAAGAATCTTAAAATCCATGGATATATATGTCTCCGTAAGAGAATCAAGCGTGTGTACTGCGGCCGAAACGCAGCAGTGAAAATCCGATAAATCCCATTATCAAAATAAATTTCGAAAACAAAACAAAAAGACAGTGAAATAGAGAGCAATTCTTAAATAATTCACTCAGGGCATGTGATGCAACCGGGATTGACCACATCTACCGCCAGAGCTGGTTGAGACATAAGGCTGGACACTTCAGGCTGATAGCATTGGTGAGTTTCGGTGAGCAAATGCAGACCCTTTGAAGTCATACTGCATGGTACCCATTCCATGGGTCCCAAATCTCCAGGTTCAAGGGATTCTTCCTCCAGCTAAAACATGCATGGGAAACCCAGAGTATCGTCCACCGTGTGATTGGGAAACGATTTAAAATGCTTCTCAGTTTTCGTATCCTGGTCCTCGGGTTCACCATTCCAGATGCTTTACTAACACTCTCCCCGCTTGGAGAGTCAGTGCCTTTAACCTCCTGTTTGGCACAGCTTGCAATTTCTGTGCAAGATGAACAGGAATAGGGAGAACCAATGAGAGACTAGCTGTAGGTGTCTGCACGGGCAAATGTAACGCTCATTGCCCACCACAAGAGGAATTAAACAAAGGCTCAGTGTGCCCTGCTGGAAACAGATTAGGGCCTGAAGCAATCCTGCGGTTTTGTGCCCAGCTCACAAGAAAGCGAGTTGAAGAAAGGAGCTCAGGGGCACTGTACTTCACAAACCTGCAGAGTTATAAATAACAGCTATCCTCCAAAAATATATTGAAGTAAGCCTGCGAAGGGGACTTGAAAGCGGGGCAGAATTTCAGGAAAACGATTGCAAGGGGTAGACTGGAATTGCCCTGAAAGCATAGAAAAAGAGGCACAACGTCGACAATGATGCACTTGGCCATAAAGTGCGTATGCGTTTTTTCCTGAATATATTCAGGAATAAACGCATACGCCCTTTTTGGCCAACCAAGCAAGCCTGTAAAGGAAATCTGCACTAAAATGAAGTCTCACTGCCCCCCGGGCAAAAGGGCCATCTGAAAAAAGTGTAAAATCCAGAAAGGTAGGACAGGATATGGAGAACAGGGAGCCTTGTTATGCTGATTGGCAGGATGTAAATTGCCAGCAGCCACGCTGGAGAAGTGTATGGTGTTTCCTGAAACACGAAAGAACCAAAGCAACACAGCCTATGGCACTTCCACTTATGGTCCTATAGCTTACGGATATTAAAATCAAAAACAGACAGCCACCCCAATATTTGGGATGGTTGTGTTCAGAAGAAGCTCGTCTACAGTATCAGGTAAATATCCCAGAAAGCAATAAATGGATAAAGAAGTTGTGGCACGTACGTACAATGCAATATCACTCAGCAATGAAATCTGTGTCATCAGGCCCGTAGCGGCATAGTGAGTGGATGCAGGTACGGTGATTGTACGTGAACTACGTCACACAGAAAAAGAAACATCATAAGATATCACTAATACACGGAATGTAAACTTGACTACACATGAACTGAATTACAAAACAGAACAGGGTCTCAAATTTAGAAAACCAACTAGTGCTTGCTTATGGGGAAAGGTGCCTTGGGGTGCTGCATAAAAGCAGAGACTGAAATTAGCACAGATAACTTTCCATAAGCCAAATATGTAATAGACAAGACCTACTCCTTGCTCAACGAAATGGACCCAACACCACATATTCAACGCCTAAGAATATACCTGACTAGGAAGAAGCTTAAAACCCATGGATATATATGTCTCCGTAAGAGAATCAAGCGTGTGTACAGCAGGCGAAACGCAGCAGTGAAAATCCGATAAATCCCATTATCAAAATAAATGTCGAAAACAAAACACAAAGACAGTGAAATAGAGAGCAATTCTTAGATAATTCACTCAGGGCATGTGATGCAACCGGGATTGACCACATCTACACCCAGAGCTGGTTGAGACATAAGGCTGGACACTTCAGGCTGATAGCATTGGTGAGTTTCGGTGAGCAAATTCAGACCCTTTGAAGTCATACTGCATGGTACCCATTCCATGGGTCCCAACTCTCCAGGTTCAAGGGATTCTTACTCCAGCTAAAACATGCATGGGAAACCCAGAGTATCGTCCACCGTGTGATTGGGAAACGATTTAAAATGCATCTCAGTTTTCGTATCCTGGTCCTCGGGTTCACCATTCCAGATGCTTTACTAACACTCTCCCCGCTTGAGGAGTCAGTGCCTTTAACCTCCTGTTTGGCACAGCTTGCAATTTCTGCGCAAGATGAACAGGAATAGGGAGAACCAATGAGAGACTAGCTATAGGTGTCTGCACGGGCAAATGTAAGGCTCATTTCCCACCAGGAAGAGGAATTAACCAAAGGCTCAGGGTGCCCTGCCGGAAACAGATTAGGGCCTGAAGCAATCCTGCGGTTTTGTGCCCAGCTCACAAGAAAGCGAGTTGAAGAAAGGAGCTCAGGGGCACTGTAATTCACAAACCTGCAGAGTTATAAATGACAGCTATCCTCCAAAAATATATTGAAGTAAGCCTGCGAAGGGGACTTGAAAGCGGGGGAGAGTTTCAGGAAAACGATTGCAGGGGGTAGACTGGAATTGCCCTGAAAGCATAGGAAAAGAGGCAGAACGTCGACAATGATGCACTTGGCCAAAAAGGGCGTATGCGTTTTTTCCTGAATATATTCAGGAAAAAACGCATACGCACTTTTTGGCCAACCAAGCAAGCCTGTAAAGGAAATCTGCACTACAATGAAGTCTCACTGCCCCCTGGGCAAAAGGGCCATCTGAAAAAAGTGTAAAATCCAGAAAGGTAGGACAGGATATGGAGAACAGGGAGCCTTGTTATGCTGATTGGCAGGATGTAAATTGCCAGCAGCCACGCTGGAGAAGTGTATGGTGTTTCCTGAAACACGAAAGAACCAAAGCAACACAGCCTATGGCACTTCCACTTATGGTCCTATAGCTTACGGATATTAAAATCAAAAACAGACAGCCACCCCAATATTTGGGATGGTTGTGTTCAGAAGAAGCTCGTCTACAGTATCAGGTAAATATCCCAGAAAGCAATAAATGGATAAAGAAGTTGTGGCACGTACGTGCAATGCAATATCACTCAGCAATGAAATCTGTGTCATCAGGCCCGTAGCGGCATAGTGAGTGGATGCAGGTACGGTGATTGTACGTGAACTACGTCACACAGAAAAAGAAACATCATAAGATATCACTAATACACGGAATGTAAACTTGACTACACATGAACTGAATTACAAAAGAGAACAGGGTCTCAAATTTAGAAAACCAACTAGTGCTTGCTTATGGGGAAAGGTGCCTTGGGGTGCTGCATAAAACCAGAGACTGAAATTAGCACAGATAACTTTCCATAAGCCAAATATGTAATAGACAAGACCTACTCCTTGCTCAACGAAATGGACCCAACACCACATATTCAACGCCTAGGAATATACCTGACTAGGAATAACCTTAAAACCCATGGATATATATGTCTCCGTAAGAGAATCAAGCATGTGTACAGCGGCCGAAACGCAGCAGTGAAAATCCGATAAATCCCATTATCAAAATAAATTTCGAAAACAAAACACAAAGACAGTGAAATAGAGAGCAATTCTTAAATAATTCACTCAGGGCATGTGATGAAACCGGGATTGACCACATCTACACCCAGAGCTGGTTGAGACATAAGGCTGGACACTTCAGGCTGATAGCATTGGTGAGTTTCGGTGAACAAATGCAGACCCTTTGAAGTCATACTGCATGGTACCCATTCCATGCGTCCCAACTCTCCAGGTTCAAGGGATTCTTCCTCCAGCTAAAACATGCATGGGAAACCCAGAGTATCGTCCACCGTGTGATTGGGAAACGATTCAAAATGCATCTCAGTTTTCGTATCCTGGTCCTCGGGTTCACCATTCCAGATGCTTTACTAACACTCTCCCCGCTTGGAGAGTCAGTGCCTTTAACCTCCTCTTTGGCACAGCTTGCAATTTCTGTGCAAGACGAACAGGAATAGGGAGAACCTATGAGAGACTAGCTGTAGGTGTCTGCACGGGCAAATGTAACGCTCATTGCCCACCAGGAAGAGGAATTAAACAAAGGCTCAGTGTGCCCTGCTGGAAACAGATTAGGGCCTGAAGCAATCCTGCGGTTTTGTGCCCAGCTCACAAGAAAGCAAGTTGAAGAAAGGAGCTCAGGGGCACTGTAATTCACAAACCTGCAGAGTTATAAATGACAGCTATCTTCCAAAAGTATATTGAAGTAAGACTGCGAAGGGGACTTGAAAGCAGGGCAGAATTTCAGGAAAACGATTGCAGGGGGTAGACTGGAATTGCCCTGAAAGCATAGGAAAAGAGGCAGAACATCGACAATGATGCACTTGGCCAAAAAGTGCGTATGCGTTTTTTCCTGAATATATTCAGGAAAAAACGCATACGCACTTTTTGGCCAACCAAGCAAGCCTGTAAAGGAAATCTGCACTACAATGAAGTCTCACTGCCCCCCGGGCAAAAGGGCCATCTGAAAAAAGTGTATAATCCAGAAATGTACGACAGGATATGGAGAACAGGGAGCCTTGTTATGCTGATTGGCAGGATGTAAATTGCCAACAGCCACCCTGGAAAAATGTATGGTGTTTCCTGAAACACGTAAGAAATAAAGCAACACAGCCTATGGCAATTGCACTTATGGTCCTATTCCTTAGGGAAATTAAAATCAAAAACAGAGAGCCACCCCAAAGTTTGGGACGGCTGTGTTCCCAAGAAGCTCGTCTACAGTACCAGGTAAATATCCCAGAAAGCAAAAAATGGATAAAGAAGTTGTGGCACGTACGTGCAATGCAGTATCACTCAGCAATGAAATCTGTGTCATCAGGCCCGTAGCGGCATAGTGAGTGGATGCAGGTACGGTGATTCTACGTGAACTACGTCACACAGAAAAAGAAACATCATAAGTTATCACTAATACACAGAATGTAAACTTGACTACACATGAACTGAATTACAAAACAGAACAGGGTCTCAAATTTAGAAAACCAACTAGTGCTTGCTTATGGGGAAAGGTGCCTTGGGGTGCTGCATAAAACCAGAGACTGAAATTAGCACAGATAACATTCCATAAGCCAAATATGTAATAGACAAGACCTACTCCTTGCTCCACGAAATGGACTCAACACCACATATTCAACGCCTAGGAATATACCTGACTAGGAAGAAGCTTAAAACCCAGGGATATATATGTCTCCGTAAGAGAATCAAGCGTGTGTACAGCGGCCGATACGCAGCAGTGAAAATCCGATAAATCCCATTATCAAAATAAATTTCGAAAACAAAACACAAAGACAGTGAAATAGAGAGCAATTCTTAAATAATTCACTCAGGGCATGTGATGCAACCGGGATTGACCACATCTACACCCAGAGCTGGTTGAGACATAAGGCTGGACACTTCAGGCTGATAGCATTGGTGAGTTTCGGTGAGCAAATGCAGACCCTTTGAAGTCATACTGCATGGTACCCATTCCATGGGTCCCAACTCTCCAGGTTCAAGGGATTCTTACTCCAGCTAAAACATGCATGGGAAACCCAGAGTATCGTCCACCGTGTGATTGGGAAACGATTTAAAATGCATCTCAGTTTTCGTATCCTGGTCCTCGGGTTCACCATTCCAGATGCTTTACTAACACTCTCCCCACTTGGAGAGTCAGTGCCTTTAACCTCCTCTTTGGCACAGCTTGCAATTTCTGTGCAAGATGAACAGGAATAGGGAGAACGAATGAGAGACTAGCTGTAGGTGTCTGCACGGGCAAATGTAACGCTCATTGCCCACCAGGAAGAGGAATTAAACAAAGGCTCAGTGTGCCCTGCTGGAAACAGATTAGGGCCTGAAGCAATCCTGCGGTTTTGTGCCCAGCTCACAAGAAAGCGAGTTGAAGAAAGGAGCTCAGGGGCACTGTAATTCACAAACCTGCAGAGTTTTAAATGACAGCTATCCTCCAAAAATATATTGAAGTAAGCCTGCGAAGGGGACTTGAAAGCGGGGCAGAGTTTCAGGAAAACGATTGCAGGGGGTAGACTGGAATTGCCCTGAAAGCATAGGAAAAGAGGCAGAACGTCGACAATGATGCACTTGGCCAAAAAGGGCGTATGCGTTTTTTCCTGAATATATTCAGGAAAAAACGCATACGCCCTTTTTGGCCAACCAAGCAAGCCTGTAAAGGAAATCTGCACTACAATGAAGTCTCACTGCCCCCTGGGCAAAAGGGCCATCTGAAAAAAGTGTAAAATCCAGAAAGGTAGGACAGGATATGGAGAACAGGGAGCCTTGTTATGCTGATTGGCAGGATGTAAATTGCCAGCAGCCACGCTGGAGAAGTGTATGGTGTTTCCTAAAACACGAAAGAACCAAAGCAACACAGCCTATGGCACTTCCACTTATGGTCCTATAGCTTACGGATATTAAAATCAAAAACAGACAGCCACCCCAATATTTGGGATGGCTGTGTTCAGAAGAAGCTCGTCTACAGTATCAGGTAAATATCCCAGAAAGCAATAAATGGATAAAGAAGTTGTGGCACGTACGTACAATGCAATATCACTCAGCAATGAAATCTGTGTCATCAGGCCCGTAGCGGCATAGTGAGTGGATGCAGGTACGGTGATTGTACGTGAACTACGTCACACAGAAAAAGAAACATCATAAGATATCACTAATACACGGAATGTAAACTTGACTACACATGAACTGAATTACAAAAGAGAACAGGGTCTCAAATTTAGAAAACCAACTAGTGCTTGCTTATGGGGAAAGGTGCCTTTGGGTGCTGCATAAAACCAGAGACTGAAATTAGCACAGATAACTTTCCATAAGCCAAATATGTAATAGACAAGACCTACTCCTTGCTCAACGAAATGGACCCAACACCACATATTCAACGCCTAGGAATATACCTGACTAGGAAGAACCTTAAAACCCATGTATATATATGTCTCCGTAAGAGAATCAAGCGTGTGTACAGCGGCCGAAACGCAGCAGTGAAAATCCGATAAATCCCATTATCAAAATAAATTTCGAAAACAAAACACAAAGACAGTGAAATAGAGAGCAATTCTTAAATAATTCACTCAGGGCATGTGATGCAACCGGGATTGACCACATCTACACCCAGAGCTGGTTGAGACATAAGGCTGGACACTTCAGGCTGATAGCATTGGTGAGTTTCGGTGAGCAAATGCAGACCCTTTGAAGTCATACTGCATGGTACCCATTCCATGGGTCCCAACTCTCCAGGTTCAAGGGATTCTTCCTCCAGCTAAAACATGCATGGGAAACCCAGAGTATCGTCCACCGTGTGATTGGGAAACGATTTAAAATGCATCTCAGTTTTCGTATCCTGGTCCTCGGGTTCACCATTCCAGATGCTTTACTAACACTCTCCCCACTTGGAGAGTCAGTGCCTTTAACCTCCTCTTTGGCACAGCTTGCAATTTCTGTGCAAGATGAACAGGAATAGGGAGAACGAATGAGAGACTAGCTGTAGGTGTCTGCACGGGCAAATGTAACGCTCATTGCCCACCAGGAAGAGGAATTAAACAAAGGCTCAGTTTGCCCTGCCGGAAACAGATTAGGGCCTGAAGCAATCCTGCGGTTTTGTGCCCAGCTCACAAGAAAGCGAGTTGAAGAAAGGAGCTCAGGGGCACTGTAATTCACAAACCTGCAGAGTTATAAATGACAGCTATCCTCCAAAAATATATTGAAGTAAGCCTGCGAAGGGGACTTGAAAGCGGGGCAGAGTTTCAGGAAAACGATTGCAGGGGGTAGACTGGAATTGCCCTGAAAGCATAGGAAAAGAGGCAGAACGTCGACAATGATGCACTTGGCCAAAAAGGGCGTATTCGTTTTTTCCTGAATATATTCAGGAAAAAACGCATACGCCCTTTTTGGCCAACCAAGCAAGCCTGTAAAGGAAATCTGCACTACAATGAAGTCTCACTGCCCCCTGGGCAAAAGGGCCATCTGAAAAAAGTGTAAAATCCAGAAAGGTAGGACAGGATATGGAGAACAGGGAGCCTTGTTATGCTGATTGGCAGGATGTAAATTGCCAGCAGCCACGCTGGAGAAGTGTATGGTGTTTCCTAAAACACGAAAGAACCAAAGCAACACAGCCTATGGCACTTCCACTTATGGTCCTATAGCTTACGGATATTAAAATCAAAAACAGACAGCCACCCCAATATTTGGGATGGCTGTGTTCAGAAGAAGCTCGACTACAGTATCAGGTAAATATCCCAGAAAGCAATAAATGGATAAAGAAGTTGTGGCACGTACGTACAATGCAATATCACTCAGCAATGAAATCTTTGTCATCAGGCCCGTAGCGGCATAGTGAGTGGATGCAGGTACGGTGATTGTACGTGAACTACGTCACACAGAAAAAGAAACATCATAAGATATCACTAATACACGGAATGTAAACTTGACTACACATGAACTGAATTACAAAAGAGAACAGGGTCTCAAATTTAGAAAACCAACTAGTGCTTGCTTATGGGGAAAGGTGCCTTGGGGTGCTGCATAAAACCAGAGACTGAAATTAGCACAGATAACATTCCATAAGCCAAATATGTAATAGACAAGACCTACTCCTTGCTCAACGAAATGGACCCAACACCACATATTCAACGCCTAGGAATATACCTGACTAGGAAGAACCTTAAAACCCATGGATATATATGTCTCCGTAAGAGAATCAAGCGTGTGTACAGTGGCCGAAACGCAGCAGTGAAAATCCGATAAATCCCATTATCAAAATAAATTTCGAAAACAAAACACAAAGACAGTGAAATAGAGAGCAATTCTTAAATAATTCACTCAGGGCATGTGATGCAACCGGGATTGACCACATCTACACCCAGAGCTGGTTGAGACATAAGGCTGGACACTTCAGGCTGATAGCATTGGTGAGTTTCGGTGAACAAATGCAGACCCTTTGAAGTCATACTGCATGGTACCCATTCCATGCGTCCCAACTCTCCAGGTTCAAGGGATTCTTCCTCCAGCTAAAACATGCATGGGCAACCCAGATTATCGTCCACCGTGTGATTGGGAAACGATTCAAAATGCATCTCAGTTTTCGTATCCTGGTCCTCGGGTTCACCATTCCAGATGCTTTACTAACACTCTCCCCGCTTGGAGAGTCAGTGCCTTTAACCTCCTCTTTGGCACAGCTTGCAATTTCTGTGCAAGATGAACAGGAATAGGGAGAACCAATGAGAGACTAGCTGTAGGTGTCTGCACGGGCAAATGTAACGCTCATTGCCGACCAGGAAGAGGAATTAAACAAAGGCTCAGCGTGCCCTGCTGAAAACAGATTAGGGCCTGAAGCAATCCTGCGGTTTTGTGCCCAGCTCACAAGAAAGCGAGTTGAAGAAAGGAGCTCAGGGGCACTGTAATTCACAAACCTGCAGAGTTATAAATGACAGCTATCTTCCAAAAGTATATTGAAGTAAGCCTGCGAAGGGGACTTGAAATCAGGGCAGAATTTCAGGAAAACGATTGCAGGGGGTAGACTGGAATTGCCCTGAAAGCATAGGAAAAGAGGCAGAACGTCGACAATGATGCACTTGGCCAAAAAGTGCGTATGCGTTTTTTCCTGAATATATTCAGGAAAAAACGCATACGCACTTTTTGGCCAACCAAGCAAGCCTGTAAAGGAAATCTGCACTACAATGAAGTCTCACTGCCCCCCGGGCAAAAGGGCCATCTGAAAAAAGTGTAAAATCCAGAAAGGTAGGACAGGATATGGAGAACAGGGAGCCTTGTTATGCTGATTGGCAGGATGTAAATTGCCAACAGCCACCCTGGAAAAATGTATGGTGTTTCCTGAAACACGTAAGAAATAAAGCAACACAGCCTATGGCAATTGCAATTATGGTCCTATTCCTTAGGGAAATTAAAATCAAAAACAGAGAGCCACCCCAAAGTTTGGGACGGCTGTGTTCCCAAGAAGCTCGTCTACAGTACCAGGTAAATATCCCAGAAAGCAAAAAATGGATAAAGAAGTTGTGGCACGTACGTGCAATGCAGTATCACTCAGCAATGAAATCTGTGTCATCAGGCCCGTAGCGGCATAGTGAGTGGATGCAGGTACGGTGATTCTACGTGAACTACGTCACACAGAAAAAGAAACATCATAAGTTATCACTAATACACAGAATGTAAACTTGACTACACATGAACTGAATTACAAAACAGAACAGGGTCTCAAATTTAGAACACCAACTAGTGCTTGCTTATGGGGAAAGGTGCCTTGGGGTGCTGCATAAAACCAGAGACTGAAATTAGCACAGATAACATTCCATAAGCCAAATATGTAATAGACAAGACCTACTCCTTGCTCAACGAAATGGACTCAACACCACATATTCAACGCGTAGGAATATACCTGACTAGGAAGAAGCTTAAAACCCAGGGATATATATGTCTCCGTAAGAGAATCAAGTGTGTGTACAGCGGCCGATACGCAGCAGTGAAAATCCGATAAATCCCATTATCAAAATAAATTTCGAAAACAAAACACAAAGACAGTGAAATAGAGAGCAATTCTTAAATAATTCACTCAGGGCATGTGATGCAACCGGGATTGACCACATCTACACCCAGAGCTGGTTGAGACATAAGGCTGGAAACTTCAGGCTGATAGCATTGGTGAGTTTCGGTGAGCAAGTGCAGACCCTTTGAAGTCATACTGCATGGTACCCATTCCATGGGTCCCAACTCTCCAGGTTCAAGGGATTCTTCCTCCAGCTAAAACATGCATGGGAAACCCAGAGTATCGTCCACCGTGTGATTGGGAAACGATTTAAAATGCATCTCAGTTTTCGTATCCTGGTCCTCGGGTTCACCATTCCAGATGCTTTACTAACACTCTCCCCACTTGGAGAGTCAGTGCCTTTAACCTCCTGTTTCGCACAGCTTGCAATTTCTGTGCAAGATGAACAGGAATAGGGAGAACCAATGAGAGACTAGCTGTAGGTGTCTGCACGGGCAAATGTAACGCTCATTGCCCACCAGGAAGAGGAATTAAACAAAGGCTCAGTGTGCCCTGCTGGAAACAGATTAGGGCCTGAAGCAATCCTGCGGTTTTGTGCCCAGCTCACAAGAAAGCGAGTTGAAGAAAGGAGCTCAGGGGCCCTGTAATTCACAAACCTGCAGAGTTATAATTGACAGCTATCCTCCAAAAATATATTGAAGTAAGCCTGCGAACGGGACTTGAAAGCGGGGCAGAATTTCAGGAAAACGATTGCAGGGGGTAGACTGGAATTGCCCTGAAAGCATAGGAAAAGAGGCACAACGTCGACAATGATGCACTTGGCCAAAAAGGGCGCATGCATTTTTTCCTGAATATATTCAGGAAAAAACGCATACGCACTTTTTGGCCAACCAAGCAAGCCTGTAAAGGAAATCTGCACTACAATGAAATCTCACTGCCCCCCCGGGCAAAAGGGCCATCTGAAAACAGTGTAAAATCCAGAAAGGTAGGACAGGATATGGAGAACAGGGAGCCTTGTTATGCTGATTGGCAGGATGTAAATTGTGATCAGCCACCCTGGAGAAGTGTGTGGTGTTTCCTGAAACACGTAAGACATAAAGCAACACAGCCTATGGCAATTGCACTTATGGTCCTATTGCTTATGGAAACTAAAATCAAAAACAGAGAGCCACCCCAAAGTTTGGGACGGCTGTGTTCCCAGAAGCTCGTCTACAGTACCAGGGAAATATCCCAAAAAGCAAAAAATGGATAAAGAAGTTGTGGCACGTACGTGCAATGCAATATCACTCAGCAATGAAATCTGTGTCATCAGGCCCGTAGCGGCATAGTGAGTGGATGCAGGTACGGTGATTCTACGTGAACTACGTCACACAGAAAAAGAAACATCATAAGATATCACTAATACACGGAATGTAAACTTGACTACACATGAACTGAATTACAAAACAGAACAGGGTCTCAAATTTAGAACACCAACTAGTGCTTGCTTATGGGGAAAGGTGCCTTGGGGTGCTGCATAAAACCAGAGACGGAAATTAGCACAGATAACTTTCCATAAGCCAAATATGTAATAGACAAGACCTACTCCTTGCTCAACGAAATGGACCCAACACCACATATTCAACGCCTAGGAATATACCTGACTAGGAAGAATCTTAAAACCCATGGAATTATATGTCTCCGTAAGAGAATCAAGCGTGTGTACAGCGGCCGAAACGCAGCAGTGAAAATCCGATAAATCCCATTATCAAAATAAATTTCGAAAACAAAACAAAAAGACAGTGAAATAGAGAGCAATTCTTAAATAATTCACTCAGGGCATGTGATGCACCCGGGATTGACCACATCTACACCCAGAGCTGGTTGAGACATAAGGCTGGACACTTCAGGCTGATAGCACTGGTGAGTTTCGGTGAGCAAATGCAGACCCTTTGAAGTCATACTGCATGGTACCCATTCCATGGGTCCCAACTCTCCAGGTTCAAGGCACTCTTCCTCCAGCTAAAACATGCATGGGAAACCCAGAGTATCGTCCACCGTGTGATTGGGAAACGATTTAAAATGCATCTCAGTTTTCGTTTCCTGGTCCTCGGGTTCACCACTCCAGATGCTTTACTAACACTCTCCCCGCTTGGAGAGTCAGTGCCTTTAACCTCCTGTTTCGCACAGCTTGCCATTTCTGTGCAAGATGAACAGGAATA
This sequence comes from Phocoena phocoena, assembly GCF_963924675.1. Lineage (NCBI taxonomy): Eukaryota > Metazoa > Chordata > Mammalia > Artiodactyla > Phocoenidae > Phocoena > Phocoena phocoena. Next base: position 570,901 of record NW_027077448.1, read on the forward strand.
GGGAGAACCAATGAGAGACAAGCTGTAGGTGTCTGCACGGGCAAATGTAACGCTCATTGCCCACCAGGAAGAGGAATTAAACAAAGGCTCAGTGTGCCCTGCTGGAAACAGTTTAGGGCCTGAAGCAATCCTGCGGTTTTGTGCCCAGCTCACAAGAAAGCGAGTTGAAGAAAGGAGCTCATGGGCACTGTACTTCACAAACCTGCAGAGTTATAAATGACAGCTATCCTCCAAAAATATATTGAAGTAAGCCTGCGAAGGGGACTTGAAAGCGGGGCAGAATTTCAGGAAAACGATTGCAGGGGGTAGACTGGAATTGCCCTGAAAGCATAGGAAAAGAGGCACAACGTCGACAATGATGCACTTGGCCAAAAAGGGCGTATGCGTTTTTTCCTGAATATATTGAGGAAAAAACGCATACGCCCTTTTTGGCCAAAGAAGCAAGCCTGTAATGGAAATCTGCACTACAATGAAATCTCACTGCCCCCCCGGGCAAAAGGGCCATCTGAAAAAAGTGTAAAATCCAGAAAGGTAGGACAGGATATGGAGAACAGGGAGCCTTGTTATGCTGATTGGCAGGATGTAAATTGCCAGCAGCCACCCTGGAGAAGTGTATGGTGTTTCCTGAAACACGTAAGAAACAAAGCAACACAGCCTATGGCACTTCCACTTATGGTCCTATAGCTTACGGAAATTAAAATCAAAAACAGACAGTCACCCCAATATTTGGGACGGCTGTGTTCACACGAAGCTCGTGTACAGTATCAGGTAAATATCCCAGAAAGCAAAAAATGGATAAAGAAGTTGTGGCACGTACATACAATGCAATATCACTCAGCAATGAAATCTGTGTCATCAGGCCCGTAGCGGCATAGTGAGTGGATGCAGGTACGGTGATTCTACGTGAACTACGTCACACAGAAAAAGAAACATCATAAGATATCACTAATACACGGAATGTAAACTTGACTACACATGAACTGAATTACAAAAAAGAACAGGGTCTCAAATTTAGAAAACCAACTAGTGCTTGCTTATGGGGAAAGGTGCCTTGGGGTGCTGCATAAAACCAGAGACTGAAATTAGCACAGATAACATTCCATAAGCCAAATATGTAATAGACAAGACCTACTCCTTGCTCAACGAAATGGACCCAACACCACATATTCAACGCCTAGGAATATACCTGACTAGGAAGAATCTTAAAACCCATGGATATATATGTCTCCGTAAGAGAATCAAGCGTGTGTACAGCGGCGGAAATGCAGCAGTGAAAATCCGATAAATCCCATTATCAAAATAAATTTCGAAAACAAAACACAAAGACAGTGAAATAGAGAGCAATTCTTAAATAATTCACTCAGGGCATGTGATGCAACCGGGATTGACCACATCTACACCCAGAGCTGGTTGAGACAAAAAGCTGGACACTTCTGGCTGATAGCACTGGTGAGTTTCGGTGAGCAAATGCAGACCCTTTGAAGTAATACTGCATGGTACCCATTCCATGGGTCCCAACTCTCCAGGTTCAAGGCATTCTTCCTCCAGTTAAAACATGCATGGGAAACCCAGAGTATCGTCCACCGTGAGATTGGAAAATGATTTACAATGCATCTCAGTTTTCATATCCTGGTCCTCGGGTTCACCATTCCAGATGCTTTACTAACACTCTCCCCGCTTGGAGAGTCAGTGCCTTTAACCTCCTGTTTGGCACAGCTTGCCATTTCTGTGCAAGATGAACAGGAATAGGGAGAACCAATGAGAGACTAGCTGTAGGTGTCTGCATGGGCAAATGTAACGCTCATTGCCCACCAGGAAGAGGAATTAAACAAAGGCTCAGTGTGCCCTGCTGGAAACAGATTAGGGCCTGAAGCAATCCTGCGGTTTTGTGCCCAGCTCACAAGAAAGCGAGTTGAAGAAAGGAGCTCAGGGGCACTGTACTTCACAAACCTGCAGAGTTATAAATGACAGCTATCATCCAAAAATATATTGAAGTAAGCCTGCGAAGGGGACTTGAAAGCGGGGCTGAATTTCAGGAAAATGATTGCAGGGGGTAGACTGGAATTGCCCTGAAAGCATAGGAAAAGAGGCACAACGTCGACAATGATGCACTTGGCCAAAAAGGGCGTATGCGTTTTTTCCTGAATATATTCAGGAAAAAACGCATACGCCCTTTTTGGCCAAACAAGCAAGCCTGTAATGGAAATCTGCACTACAATGAAATCTCACTGCCCCCCCGGGCAAAAGGGCCATCTGAAAAAAGTGTAAAATCCAGAAAGGTAGGACAGGATATGGAGAACAGGGAGCCTTGTTATGCTGATTGGCAGGATGTAAATTGCCAGCAGCCACCCTGGAGAAGTGTATGGTGTTTCCTGAAACACGTAAGAAACAAAGCAACACAGCCTATGGCACTTCCACTTATGGTCCTATAGCTTACGGAAATTAAAATCAAAAACAGACAGTCACCCCAATATTTGGGACGGCTGTGTTCACACGAAGCTCGTGTACAGTATCAGGTAAATATCCCAGAAAGCAAAAAATGGATAAAGAAGTTGTGGCACGTACGTACAATGCAATATCACTCAGCAATGAAATCTGTGTCATCAGGCCCGTAGCGGCATAGTGAGTGGATGCAGGTACGGTGATTCTACGTGAACTACGTCACACAGAAAAAGAAACATCATAAGATATCACTAATACACGGAATGTAAACTTGACTACACATGAACTGAATTACAAAAAAGAACAGGGTCTCAAATTTAGAAAACCAACTAGTGCTTGCTTATGGGGAAAGGTGCCTTGGGGTGCTGCATAAAACCAGAGACTGAAATTAGCACAGATAACTTTCCATAAGCCAAATATGTAATAGACAAGACCTACTCCTTGCTCAACGAAATGGACCCAACACCACATATTCAACGCCTAGGAATATACCTGACTAGGAAGAATCTTAAAACCCATGGATATATATGTCTCCGTAAGAGAATCAAGCGTGTGTACAGCGGCCGAAACACAGCAGTGAAAATCCGATAAATCCCATTATCAAAATAAATTTCGAAAACAAAACACAAAGACAGTGAAATAGAGAGCAATTCTTAAATAATTCACTCAGGGCATGTGATGCAACCGGGATTGACCACATCTACACCCAGAGCTGGTTGAGACATAAGGCTGGACACTTCAGGCTGATAGCATTGGTGAGTTTCGGTGAGCAAATGCAGACCCTTTGAAGTCATACTGCATGGTACCCATTCCATGGGTCCCAACTCTCCAGGTTCAAGGGATTCTTCCTCCAGCTAAAACATGCATGGGAAACCCAGAGTATCGTCCACCGTGTGATTTGGAAATGATTTAAAATGCATCTCAGTTTTCGTTTCCTGGTCCTCGGTTTCACCATTCCAGATGCTTTACTAACACTCTCCCCGCTTGGAGAGTCAGTGCCTTTAACCTCCTGTTTCGCACAGCTTGCAATTTCTGTGCAAGATGAACAGGAATAGGGAGAACCAATGAGAGACTAGCTGTAGGTGTCTGCACAGGCAAATGTAACGCTCATTGCCCACCAGTAAGAGGAATTAAACAAAGGCTCAGTGTGCCCTTCTGGAAACAGATTAGGGCCTGAAGCAATCCTGCGGTTTTGTGCCCAGCTCACAAGAAAGCGAGTTGAAGAAAGGAGCTCAGGGGCACTGTACTTCACAAACCTGCAGAGTTATAAATGACAGCTATCCTCCAAAAATATATTGAAGTAAGCCTGCGAAGGGGACTTGAAAGCGGGGCTGAATTTCAGGAAAACGATTGCAGGGGGTAGACTGGAATTGCCCTGAAAGCATAGGAAAAGAGGCACAACGTCGACAATGATGCACTTGGCCAAAAAGGGCATATGCGTTTTTTCCTGAATATATTCAGGAAAAAACGCATACGCCCTTTTTGGCCAACCAAGCAAGCCTGTAAAGGAAATCTGCACTACAATGAAATCTCACTGCCCCCCCGGGCAAAAGGGCCATCTGAAAAAAGTGTAAAATCCAGAAAGGTAGGACAGGATATGGAGAACAGGGAGCCTTGTTATGCTGATTGGCAGGATGTAAATTGCCAGCAGCCACCCTGGAGAAGTGTATGGTGTTTCCTGAAACACGTAAGAAACAAAGCAACACAGCCTATGGCACTTCCACTTATGGTCCTATAGCTTACGGAAATTAAAATCAAAAACAGACAGCCACCCCAATATTTGGGACAGCTGTGTTCACAAGAAGCTCGTCTACAGTACCAGGTAAATATCCCAGAAAGCAAAAAATGGATAAAGAAGTTGTGGCACGTACGTGCAATGCAATATCACTCAGCAATGAAATCTGTGTCATCAGGCCCGTAGCGGCATAGTGAGTGGATGCAGGTACGGTGATTCTACGTGAACTACATCACACAGAAAAAGAAACATCATAAGATATCACTAATACACGGAATGTAAACTTGACTACACATGAACTGAATTACAAAACAGAACAGGGTCTCAAATTTAGAAAACCAACTAGTGCTTGCTTATGGGGAAAGGTGCCTTGGGGTGCTGCATAAAACCAGAGACTGAAATTAGCACAGATAACTTTCCATAAGCCAAATATGTAATAGACAAGACCTACTCCGTGATCAACGAAATGGACTCAACACCACATATTCAACGCCTAGGAATATACCTGACTAGGAAGAATCTTAAAATCCATGGATTTATATGTCTCCGTAAGAGAATCAAGCGTGTGTACAGCGGCATAAACGCAGCAGTGAAAATCCGATAAATCCCATTATCAAAATAAATTTCAAAAACAAAACACAAAGACAGTGAAATAGAGAGCAATTCTTAAATAGTTCACTCAGGGCATGTGATGCAACCGGGATTGACCACATCTACACCCAGAGCTGGTTGAGACATAAGGCTGGACACTTCAGGCTGATAGCATTGGTGAGTTTCGGTGAGCAAATGCAGACCCTTTGAAGTCATACTGCATGGTACCTATTCCATGGGTCCCAACTCTTCAGGTTCAAGGGATTCTTCCTCCAGCTAAAACATGCATGGGAAACCCACAGTATGGTCCACAGTGTGATTGGGAAACGATTTAAAATGCACCTCAGTTTTCGTATCCTGTTCCTCGGGTTCACCATTCAAGATGCTTTACTAAGACTCTCCCTGCTTGGACAGTCAGTGCCTTTAACCTCCTGTTTGGCACAGCTTGCAATTTCTGTGCAAGATGAACAGGAATAGGGAGAACCAATGAGAGACTAGCTATAGATGTCTGCACGGGCAAATGTAACGCTCATTTCCCACCAGGAAGAGGAATTAAACAAAGGCTCAGTGTGCCCTGCTGGAAACAGATTAGGGCCTGAAGCAATCCTGCGGTTTTGGGCCCAGCTCACAAGAAAGCGAGTTGAAGAAAGGAGCTCAGAGGCACTGTAATTCACAAACCTGCAGAGTTATAAATGACAGCTATCCTCCAAAAATATATTGAAGTAAGCCTGCGAAGGGGACTTGAAAGCGGGGCAGAATTTCAGGAAAACGATTGCAGGGGGTAGACTGGAATTGCCCTGAAAGCATAGGAAAAGAGGCAGAACGTCGACAATGATGCACTTGGCCAAAAAGGGCGTATGCGTTTTTTCCTGAATATATTCAGGAAAAAACGCATACGCCCTTTTTGGCCAACCAAGCAGGCCTGTAAAGGAAATCTGCACTACAATGAAGTCTCACTGCCCCACGGGCAAAAGGGCCATCTGAAAAAAGTGTAAAATCCAGAAAGGTAGGACAGGATATGGAGAACAGGGAGCCTTGTTATGCTGATTGGCAGGATGTAAATTGCCAGCAGCCACCCTGGAGAAATGTATGGTGTTTCCTGAAACACGTAAGAAACAAAGCAACACAGCCTATGGCACTTCCACTTATGGTCCTATAGCTTACGGAAATTAAAATCAAAAACAGACAGCCACCCCAATATTTGGGATGGCTGTGTTCACAAGAAGCTCGTCTACAGTATCAAATAAATATCCCAGAAAGCAAAAAATGGATAAAGAAGTTGTGGCACGTACGAACAATGCAATATCACTCAGCAATGAAATCTGTGTCATCAGGCCCGTAGCGGCATAGTGAGTGGATGCAGGTACGGTGATTCTACGTGAACTACGTCACACAGAAAAAGAAACATCATAAGATATCACTAATACACGGAATGTAAACTTGACTACACATGAACTGAATTACAAAACAGAACAGGGTCTCAAATTTAGGAAACAAACTAGTGCTTGCTTATGGGGAAAGGTGCCTTGGGGTGCTGCATAAAACCAGAGACTGAAATTAGCACAGATAACTTTCCATAAGCCAAATATGTAATAGACAAGACCTACTCCTTGTTCAACCAAATGGACCCAACACCACATATTCAACGCCTAGGAATATACCTGACTAGGAAGAATCTTAAAACCCATGGATATATATGTTTCCATAAGAGAATCAAGCGTGTGTACAGCGGCATAAACGCAGCAGTGAAAATCCGATAAATCCCATTATCAAAATAAATTTCAAAAACAAAACACAAAGACAGTGAAATAGAGAGCAATTCTTAAATAATTCACTCAGGGCATGTGATGCAACCGGGATTTAACACATCTACACCCAGAGCTGGTTGAGACATAAGGCTGGACACTTCAGGCTGATAGCATTGGTGAGTTTCGGTGAGCAAATGCAGACCCTTTGAAGTCATACTGCATGGTACCCATTCCATGGGTCCCAACTCTCCAGGTTCAAGGGATTCTTCCTCCAGCTAAAACATGCATGGGAAACCCAGAGTATCGTCCACCGTGTGATTGGGAAACGATTTAAAATGCATCTCAGTTTTCGTATCCTGGTCCTCGGGTTCACCATTCCAGATGCTTTACTAACACTCTCCCCGCTTGGAGAGTCAGTGCCTTTAACCTCCTCTTTGGCACAGCTTGCAATTTCTGTGCAAGATGAACAGGAATAGGGAGAACCAATGAGAGACTAGGTGTAGGTGTCTGCACGGGCAAATGTAAAGCTCATTGCCCACCAGGAAGAGGAATTAAACAAAGGCTCAGTGTGCCCTGCTGGAAACAGATTAGGGCCTGAAGCAATCCTGCGGTTTTGTGCCCAGCTCACAAGAAAGCGAGTTGAAGGAAGGAGCTCAGGGGCACTGTAATTCACAAACCTTCAGAGTTATAAATGACAGCTATCCTCCAAAAATATATTGAAGTAAGCCTGCGAAGGGGACTTGAAAGCGGGGCAGAATTTCAGGAAAACGATTGCAGGGGGTAGACTGGAATTGCCCTGAAAGCATAGGAAAAGAGGCAGAACGTCGACAATGATGCACTTGGCCAAAAAGGGCGTATGCGTTTTTTCCTGAATATATTCAGGAAAAAACGCATACGCCCTTTTTGGCCAACAAAGCAAGCCTGTAAAGGAAATGTGCACTACAATGAAATCTCACTGCCCCCCGGGCAAAAGGGCCATCTGAAAAAAGTGTAAAATCCAGAAAGTTAGGACAGGATATGGAGAACAGGGAGCCTTGTTATGCTGATTGGCAGGATGTAAATTGCCAGCAGCCACCCTGGAGAAGTGTATGGTGTTTCCTGAAACACGTAAGAAACAAAGCAACACAGCCTATGGCACTTCCACTTTTGGTTCTATAGCTTACGGAAATTAAAATCAAAAACAGACAGCCACCCCAATATTTGGGACGGCTGTGTTCACAAGAAGCTCGTCTACAGTATCAGGTAAATATCCCAGAAAGCAAAAAATGGATAAAGAAGTTGTGGCACGTACGTTCAATGCAATATCACTCAGCAATGAAATCTGTGTCATCAGGCCCGTAGCGGCATAGTGAGTGGATGCAGGTACGGTGGTTGTACGTGAACAACGTCACACAGAAAAAGAAACATCATAAGTTATCACTAATACACGGAATGTAAACTTGACTACACATGAACTGAATTACAAAACAGAACAGGGTCTCAAATTTAGAAAACCAACTAGTGCTTGCTTATGGGGAAAGGTGCCTTGGGGTGCTGCATATAACCAGAGACTGAAATTAGCACAGATAACTTTCCATAGGCCAAATATGTAATAGAAAAGACCTACTCCTTGCTTAACGAAATGGACCCAACACCACATATTCAACGCCTAGGAATATACCTGACTAGGAAGAATCTTAAAACCCATGGATTTATATGTCTCCGTAAGAGAATCAAGCGTGTGTACAGCAGCCGAAACGCAGCAGTGAAAATCCGATAAATCCCATTATCAAAATAAATTTCGAAAACAAAACACAAAGACAGTGAAATAGAGAGCAATTCTTAACTAATTCACTCAGGGCATGTGATGCAACCGGGATTGACCACATGTACACCCAGAGCTGGTTGAGACATAAGGCTGGACACTTCAGGCTGATAGCATTGGTGAGTTTCGGTGAGCAAATGCAGACCCTTTGAAGTCATACTGCATGGTACCCATTCCATGGGTCCCAACTCTCCAGGTTCAAGGCATTCTTCCTCCAGTTAAAACATGCATGGGAAACCCAGAGTATCGTCCACCGTGTGATTGGGAAACGATTTAAAATGCATCTCAGTTTTCATATCCTGGTCCTCGGGTTCACCATTCCAGATGCTTTACTAACACTCTCCCCGCTTGGAGAGTCAGTGCCTTTAACCTCCTGTTTGGCACAGCTTGCAATTTCTGTGCAAGATGAACAGGAATAGGGAGAACCAATGAGAGACTAGCTGTAGGTGTCTGCACGGGCAAATGTAACGCTCATTTCCCACCAGGAAGAGGAATTAACCAAAGGCTCAGCGTGCCCTGCCGGAAACAGATTAGGGCCTGAAGCAATCCTGCGGTTTTGTGCCCAGCTCACAAGAAAGCGAGTTGAAGAAAGGAGCTCAGGGGCACTGTATTTCACAAACCTGCAGAGTTATAAATGAAAGCTATCCTCCAAAAATATATTGAAGTAAGCCTGCGGAGGGGACTTGAAAGCGGGGCAGAATTTCAGGAAAACGATTGCAGGGGGTAGACTGGAATTGCACTGTAAGCATAGGAAAAGAGGCAGAACGTCGACAATGATGCACTTGGCCAAAAAGGGCGTATGCGTTTTTTCCTGAATATATTCAGGAAAAAACGCATACGCCCTTTTTGGCCAACCAAGCAAGCCTGTAAAGGAAGTCTGCACTGCAATGAAATCTCACTGCCACCGCGGGCAAAAGGGCCATCTGAAAAAAGTGTAAAATCCAGAAAGTTAGGACAGGATATGGAGAACAGGGAGCCTTGTTATGCTGATTGGCAGGATGTAAATTGTGAACAGCCACCCTGGAGAAGTGTATGGTGTTTCCTGAAACACGTAAGAAATAAAGCAACACAGCCTATGGCAATTGCAATTATGGTCCTATTGCTTAGGGAAATTAAAATCAAAAACGGAGAGCCACCCCAAAGTTTGGGACGGCTGTGTTCCCAAGAAGCTCGTCTACAGTACCAGGTAAATATCCCAGAAAGCAAAAAATGGAAAAAGAATTTGTGGCACGTACGTGCAATGCAATATCACTCAGCAATGAAATCTGTGTCATCAGGCCGGTAGCGGCATACTGAGTGGATGCAGGTACGGTGATTCTACGTGAACTACGTCACACAGAAAAAGAAACATCATAAGATATCACTAATACAGGGAATGTAAACTTGACTACACATGAACTGAATTACAAAACAGAACAGGGTCATAAATTTAGAAAACCAACTAGTGCTTGTTTATGGGGCAAGGTGCCTTGGGTTGCTGCATAAAAGCAGAGACTGAAATTAGCACAGATAACATTCCATAAGCCAAATATGTAATAGACAAGACCTACTCCTTGCTCAACGAAATGGACTCAACACCACATATTCAACGCCTAGCAATATACCTGACTAGGAAGAATCTTAAAACCCATGGATTTATATGTCTCACTAAGAGAATCAAGCGTGTGTACTGCGGCATAAACGCAGCAGTGAAAATCCGATAAATCCCATTATCAAAATAAATTTCAAAAACAAAACACAAAGACAGTGAAATAGAGAGCAATTCTTAAATAATTCACTCAGGGCATGTGATGCAACCGGGATTGACCACATCTACACCCAGAGCTGGTTGAGACATAAGGCTGGACACTTCAGGCTGATAGCATTGGTGAGTTTCGGTGAGCAAATGCAGACCCTTTGAAGTCATACTGCATGGTACCTATTCCATGGGTCCCAACTCTTCAGGTTCAAGGGATTCTTCCTCCAGCTAAAACATGCATGGGAAACCCAGAGTATGGTCCACCGTGTGATTGGGAAACGATTTAAAATGCACCTCAGTTTTCGTACCCTGGTCCTCGGGTTCACCATTCCAGATGCTTTACTAACACTCTCCCCCTTGGAGAGTCAGTGCCTATAACCTCCTCTTTGGCACAGCTTGCAATTTCTGTGCAAGATGAACAGGAATAGGGAGAACCAATGAGAGACTAGCTATAGGTGTCTGCACGGGCAAATGTAACGCTCATTTCCCACCAGGAAGAGGAATTAAACAAAGGCTCAGTGTGCCCTGCTGGAAACAGATTAGGGCCTGAAGCAATCCTGCGGTTTTGTGCCCAGCTCTCAAGAAAGCGAGTTGAAGAAAGGAGCTCAGGGGCACTGTAATTCACAAACCTGCAGAGTTATAAATGACAGCTATCTTCCAAAAGTATACTGAAGTAAGCCTGCGTAGGGGACTTGAAAGCGGGGCAGAATTTCAGGAAAACGATTGCAGGGGGTAGACAGGAATTGCCCTGAAAGCATAGGAAACCAGGCACAACGTCGACAATGATGCACTTGGCCAAATATATTCAGGAAAAAACGCATACGCCCTTTTTGGCCAACCAAGCAAGCCTGTAAAGGAAATCTGCACTACAATGAAGTCTCACTGCCCCCCGGGCAAGAGGGGCATCTGAAAAAAGTGTAAAATCCAGAAAGGTAGGACAGGATATAGAGAAGAGGGAGCCTTGTTATGCTGATTGGCAGGATGTTAATTGCCAACAGCCACCCTGGAGAAGTGTATGGTGTTTCCTGAAACACGTAAGAAATAAAGCAACACAGCCTATGGCAATTGCACTTATGGTCCTATTCCTTAGGGAAATTGAAATCAAAAACAGAGAGCCACCCCAAAGTTTGGGACGGCTGTGTTCCCAAGAAGCTCGTCTACAGTACCAGGTTAAATATCCCAGAAAGCAAAAAATGGATAAAGAAGTTGTGGCACGTATGTGCAATGCAATATCACTCAGCAATGAAATCTGTGTCATGAGGCCCGTAGCGGCATAGTGAGTGGATGCAGGTACGGTGATTCTACGTGAACTACGTCACACAGAAATAGAAACATCATAAGATATCACTAATACACGGAATGTAAACTTGACTACACATGAACTGAATTACAAAACAGAACAGGGTCTCAAATTTAGAAAACCAACTAGTGCTTGCTTATGGGGAAAGGTGCCTTGGGGTGCTGCATAAAACCAGAGACTGAAATTAGCACAGATAACATTCCATAAGCCAAATATGTAATAGACAAGACCTACTCCTTGCTCAACGAAATGGACTCAACACCACATATTCAACGCCTAGGAATATACCTGACTAGGAAGAATCTTAAAACCCATGGATATATATGTCTCCGTAAGAGAATCAAGCGTGTGTACAACGGCCGAAACGCAGCAGTGAAAATCCGATAAATCCCATTATCAAAATAAATTTCGAAAACAAAACACAAAGACAGTGAAATAGAGAGCAATTCTTAAATAATTCACTCAGGGCATGTGATGCAACCGGGATTGACCACATCTACACCGAGAGCTGGTTGAGACATAAGGCTGGACACTTCAGGCTGATAGCATTGGTGAGTTTCGGTGAGCAAATGCAGACCCTTTGAAGTCATACTGCATGGTACCCATTCCATGGTTCCCAACTCTCCAGGTTCAAGGGATTCTTCCTCCAGCTAAAACATGCATGGGAAACCCAGAGTATCGTCCACCGTGTGATTGGGAAACGATTTAAAATGCATCTCAGTTTTCGTATCCTGGTCCTCGGGTTCACAATTACAGATGCTTTACTAACACTCTCCCCGCTTGGAGAGTCAGTGCCTTTAACCTCCTCTTTGGCACAGCTTGCAATTTCTGTGCCAGATGAACAGGAATAGGGAGAAACAATGAGAGAGTAGCTGTAGGTGTCTGCATGGGCAAATGTAACGCTCATTTCCCACCAGGAAGAGGAATTAAACAAAGGCTCAGTGTGCCCTGCTGGAAACAGATTAGGGCCTGAAGCAATCCTGCGGTTTTGTGCCCAGCTCACAAGAAAGCGAGTTGAAGAAAGGAGCTCAGGGGCACTGTAATTCACAAACCTGCAGAGTTATAAATGACAGCTATCTTCCAAAAGTATACTGAAGTAAGCCTGCGTAGGGGACTTGAAAGCGGGGCAGAATTTCAGGAAAACGATTGCAGGGGGTAGACAGGAATTGCCCTGAAAGCATAGGAAACGAGGCACAACGTCGACAATGATGCACTTGGCCAAAAAGGGCGTATGCGTTTTTTCCTGAATATATTCAGGAAAAAACGCATACGCCCTTTTTGGCCAAACAAGCAAGCCTGTAAAGGAAATCTGCACTACAATGAAGTCTCACTGCCCCCCGGGCAAGAGGGCCATCTGAAAAAAGTGTAAAATCCAGAAAGGTAGGACAGGATATGGAGAAGAGGGAGCCTTGTTATGCTGATTGGCAGGATGTAAATTGCCAACAGCCACCCTGGAGAAGTGTATGGTGTTTCCTGAAACACGTAAGAAATAATGCAACACAGCCTATGGCAATTGCACTTATGGTCCTATTCCTTAGGGAAATTAAAATCAAAAACAGAGAGCCACCCCAAAGTTTGGGACGGCTGTGTTCCCAAGAAGCTCGTCTACAGTACCAGGTAAATATCCCAGAAAGCAAAAAATGGATAAAGAAGTTGTGGCACGTATGTGCAATGCAATATCACTCAGCAATGAAATCTGTGTCATCAGGCCCGTAGCGGCATAGTGAGTGGATGCAGGTACGGTGATTCTACGTGAACTACGTCACACAGAAATAGAAACATCATAAGATATCACTAATAAACGGAATGTAAACTTGACTACACATGAACTGAATTACAAAACAGAACAGGGTCTCAAATTTAGAAAACCAACTAGTGCTTGCTTATGGGGAAAGGTGCCTTGGGGTGCTGCATAAAACCAGAGACTGAAATTAGCACAGATAACATTCCATAAGCCAAATATTTAATAGAAAGACCTACTCCTTGCTCAACGAAATGGACTCAACACCACATATTCAACGCCTAGGAATATACCTGACTAGGAAGAATCTTAAAACCCATGGATATATATGTCTCCGTAAGAGAATCAAGCGTGTGTACAGCAGCCGATACGCAACAGTGAAAATCCGATAAATCCCATTATCAAAATAAATTTCGAAAACAAAACACAAAGACAGTGAAATAGAGAGCAATTCTTAAATAATTCACTCAGGGCATGTGATGCAACCGGGATTGACCACATCTACACCCAGAGCTGATTGAGACATAAGGCTGGACACTTCAGGCTAATAGCATTGGTGAGTTTCGGTGAGCAAATGCAGACCCTTTGAAGTCATACTGCATGGTACCTATTCCATGGTTCCCAACTCTTCAGGTTCAAGGGATTCTTCCTCCAGCTAAAACATGCATGGGATACCCAGAGTATCGTCCACCGTGTGATTGGGAAACGATTTAAAATGCATCTCAGTTTTAGTATCCTGGTCCTCGGGTTCACCATTCCAGATGCTTTACTAACACTCTCCCCGCTTGGAGAGTCAGTGCCTTTAACCTCCTCTTTGGCACAGCTTGCAATTTCTGTGCAAGATGAACAGGAATAGGGAGAACCAATGAGAGACTAGCTGTAGGTGTCTGCACGGGCAAATGTAACGCTCATTGCCCACCAGGAAGAGGAATTAAACAAAGGCTCAGTGTGCCCTGCTGGAAACAGATTAGGGCCTGAAGCAATCCTGCGGTTTTGTGCCCAGCTCACAAGAAAGCGAGTTGAAGAAAGGAGCTCAGGGGCCCTGTAATTCACAAACCTGCAGAGTTATAAATGACAGCTATCTTCAAAAAGTATACTGAAGTAAGCCTGCGAAGGGGACTTGAAAGCGGGGCAGAATTTCAGGAAAACGATTGCAGGGGGTATACAGGAATTGCCCTGAAAGCATAGGAAACGAGGCACAACGTCGACAATGATGCACTTGGCCAAAAAGGGCGTTTGCGTTTTTTCCTGAATATATTCAGGAAAAAACGCATACGCCCTTTTTGGCCAACCAAGCAAGCCTGTAAAGGAAATCTGCACTACAATGAAGTCTCACTGCCCCCCGGGCAAGAGGGCCATCTGAAAAAAGTGTAAAATCCAGAAAGGTAGGACAGGATATGGAGAAGAGGGAGCCTTGTTATGCTGATTGGCAGGATGTAAATTGCCAACAGCCACCCTGGAGAAGTGTATGGTGTTTCCTGAAACACGTAAGAAATAAAGCAACACAGCCTATGGCAATTGCACTTATGGTCCTATTCCTTAGGGAAATTAAAATCAAAAACAGAGAGCCACCCCAAAGTTTGGGACGGCTGTGTTCCCAAGAAGCTCGTCTACAGTACCAGGTAAATATCCCAGAAAGCAAAAAATGGATAAAGAAGTTGTGGCACGTACGTGCAATGCAATATCACTCAGCAATGAAATCTGTGTCATCAGGCCCGTAGCGGCATAGTGAGTGGATGCAGGTACGGTGATTCTACGTGAACTACGTCACACAGAAATAGAAACATCATAAGATATCACTAATACACGGAATGTAAACTTGACTACACATGAACTGAATTACAAAACAGAACAGGGTCTCAAATTTAGAAAACCAACTAGTGCTTGCTTATGGGGAAAGGTGCGTTGGGGTGCTGCATAAAACCAGAGACTGAAATTAGCACAGATAACATTCCATAAGCCAAATATGTAATAGACAAGACCTACTCCTTGCTCAACGAAATGGACTCAACACCACATATTCAACGCCTAGGAATATACCTGACTAGGAAGAATCTTAAAACCCATGGATATATATGTCTCCGTAAGAGAATCAAGCGTGTGTACAGCGGCCGAAACGCAGCAGTGAAAATCCGATAAATCCCATTATCAAAATAAATTTCGAAAACAAAACACAAAGACAGTGAAATAGAGAGCAATTCTTAAATAGTTCACTCAGGGCATGTGATGCAACCGGGATTGACCACATCTACACCCAGAGCTGGTTGAGACATAAGGCTGGACACTTCAGGCTGATAGCATTGGTGAGTTTCGGTGAGCAAATGCAGACCCTTTGAAGTCATACTGCATGGTACCCATTCCATGGGTCCCAACTCTTCAGGTTCAAGTGATTCTTCCTCCAGCTAAAACATGCATGGGAAACCCACAGTATGGTACACCGTGTGATTGGGAAACGATTTAAAATGCACCTCAGTTTTCGTATCCTGTTCCTCGGGTTCACCATTCCAGATGCTTTACTAAGACTCTCCCTGCTTGGAGAGTCAGTGCCTTTAACCTCCTGTTTGGGACAGCTTGCAATTTCTGTGCAAGATGAACAGGAATAGGGAGAACCAATGAGAGACTAGCTATAGATGTCTGCACGGGCAAATGTAACGCTCATTTCCCACCAGGAAGAGGAATTAAACAAAGGCTCAGTGTGCCCTGCTGGAAACAGATTAGGGCCTGAAGCAATCCTGCGGTTTTGTGCCCAGCTCACAAGAAAGCGAGTTGAAGAAAGGAGCTCAGAGGCACTGTAATTCACAAACCTGCAGAGTTATAAATGACAGCTATCCTCCAAAAATATATTGAAGTAAGCCTGCGAAGGGGACTTGAAAGCGGGGCAGAATTTCAGGAAAACGATTGCAGGGGGTAGACTGGAATTGCCCTGAAAGCATAGGAAAAGAGGCAGAACGTCGACAATGATGCACTTGGCCAAAAAGGGCGTATGCGTTTTTTCCTGAATATATTCAGGAAAAAACGCATACGCCCTTTTTGGCCAACCAAGCAGGCCTGTAAAGGAAATCTGCACTACAATGAAGTCTCACTGCCCCATGGGCAAAAGGGCCATCTGAAAAAAGTGTAAAATCCAGAAAGGTAGGACAGGATATGGAGAACAGGGAGCCTTGTTATGCTGATTGGCAGGATGTAAATTGCCAGCAGCCAACCTGGAGAAATGTATGGTGTTTCCTGAAACACGTAAGAAACAAAGCAACACAGCCTATGGCACTTCCACTTATGGTCCTATAGCTTACGGAAATTAAAATCAAAAACAGACAGCCACCCCAATATTTGGGATGGCTGTGTTCACAAGAAGCTGGTCTACAGTATCAAATAAATATCCCAGAAAGCAAAAAATGGATAAAGAAATTGTGGCACGTACGAACAATGCAATATCACTCAGCAATGAAATCTGTGTCATCAGGCCCGTAGCGGCATAGTGAGTGGATGCAGGTACGGTGATTCTACGTGAACTACGTCACACAGAAAAAGAAACATCATAAGATATCACTAATACACGGAATGTAAACTTGACTACACATGAACTGAATTACAAAACAGAACAGGGTCTCAAATTTAGAAAACCAACTAGTGCTTGCTTATGGGGAAAGGTGCCTTGGGGTGCTGCATATAACCAGAGACTGAAATTAGCACAGATAACTTTCCATAGGCCAAATATGTAATAGAAAAGACCTACTCCTTGCTCAACGAAATGGACCCAACACCACATATTCAACGCCTAGGAATATACCTGACTAGGAAGAATCTTAAAACCCATGGATATATATGTCTCCGTAAGAGAATCAAGCGTGTGTACAGCGGCCGAAACGCAGCAGTGAAAATCCGATAAATCCCATTATCAAAATAAATTTCGAAAACAAAACACAAAGACAGTGAAATCGAGAGCAATTCTTAACTAATTCACTCAGGGCATGTGATGCAACCGGGATTGACCACATGTACACCCAGAGCTGGTTGAGACATAAGGCTGGACACTTCAGGCTGATAGCATTGGTGAGTTTCGGTGAGCAAATGCAGACCCTTTGAAGTCATACTGCATGGTACCCATTCCATGGGTCCCAACTCTCCAGGTTCAAGGCATTCTTCCTCCAGTTAAAACATGCATGGGAAACCCAGAGTATCGTCCACCGTGTGATTGGGAAACGATTTAAAATGCATCTCAGTTTTCATATCCTGGTCCTCGGGTTCACAATTCCAGATGCTTACTAACACTCTCCCCGCTTGGAGAGTCAGTGCCTTTAACCTCCGGTTTGGCACAGCTTGCCATTTCTGTGCAAGATGAACAGGAATAGGGAGAACCAATGAGAGACTAGCTGTAGGTGTCTGCACGGGCAAATGTAACGCTCATTGCCCACCAGGAAGAGGAATTAAACAAAGGCTCAGCGTGCCCTGCTGAAAACAGATTAGGGCCTGAAGCAATCCTGCGGTTTTGTGCCCAGCTCACAAGAAAGCGAGTTGAAGAAAGGAGCTCAGGGGCACTGTAATTCACAAACCTGCAGAGTTATAAATGACAGCTATCCTCCAAAAATATATTGAAGTAAGCCTGCGAAGGGGACTTGAAAGCGGGGCAGAATTTCAGGAAAACGATTGCAGGGGGTAGACTGGAATTGCCCTGAAAGCATAGGAAAAGAGGCAAAACGTCGACAATGATGCACTTGGCCAAAAAGGGCGTATGCGTTTTTTCCTGAATATATTCAGGAAAAAAAGCATACGCCCTTTTTGGCCAACCAAGCAAGCCTGTAAATGAAATCTGTACTACAATGAATTCTCACTGCCCCCCGGGCAAAAGGGCCATCTGACAAAAGTGCAAAATCCAGAAAGGTAGGACAGGATATGGAGAACAGGGAGCCTTGTTATGCTGATTGGCAGGATGTAAATTGCCAGCAGCCACCCTGTAGAAGTGTATGGTGTTTCCTGAAACAAGTGAGAAACAAAGCAACACAGCCTATGGCATTTCCACTTATGGTCCTATAGCTTACGGAAATTAAAATCAAAAACAGACAGCCACCCCAATATTTGGGACAGCTGTGTTCACAAGAAGCTCGTCTACAGTACCAGGTAAATATCCCAGAAAGCAAAAAATGGATAAAGAAGTTGTGGCACGTACGTGCAATGCAATATCACTCAGCAATGAAATCTGTGTCATCAGGCCCGTAGCGGCATAGTGAGTGGATGCAGGTACGGTGATTCTACGTGAACTACGTCACACAGAAAAAGAAACATCATAAGATATCACTAATACACGGAATGTAAACTTGACTACACATGAAATGAATTACAAAACAGAACAGGGTCTCAAATTTAGAAAACCAACTAGTGCTTGCTTATGGGGAAAGATGCGTTGGGGTGCTGCATAAAACCAGAGACTGAAATTAGCACAGATAACATTCCATAAGCCAAATATGTAATAGACAAGACCTACTCCTTGCTCAACGAAATGGACTCAACACCACATATTCAACGCCTAGGAATATACCTGACAAGGAAGAATCTTAAAACCCATGGATATATATGTCTCGGCAAGAGAATCAAGCGTGTGTACAGCGGCGGAAACGCAGCAGGGAAAATCCGATAAATCCCATTATCAAAATAAATTTCGAAAACAAACACAAAGACAGTGAAATAGAGAGCAATTCTTAAATAATTCACTCAGGGCATGTGATGCAACCGGGATTGACCACATCTACACCCAGAGCTGGTTGAGACATAAGGCTGGACACTTCAGGCTGATAGCATTGGTGAGTTTCGGTGAGCAAATGCAGACCCTTTGAAGTCATACTGCATGGTACCCAAGCCATGGGTCCCAACTCTCCAGGTTCAAGGCATTCTTCCTCCAGCTAAAACATGCATGGGAAACCCAGAGTATCGTCCACCATGTGATTGGGAAACGATTTAAAATGCATCTCAGTTTTCGTATCCTGGTCCTCGGGTTCACCATTCCAGATGCTTTACTAACACTCTCCCCGCTTGGAGAGTCAGTGCCTTTAACCTCCTGTTTGGCACAGCTTGCAATTTCTGTGCAAGATGAACAGGAATAGGGAGAACCAATGAGAGACTAGCTGTAGGTGTCTGCACGGGCAAATGTAACGCTCATTTCCCACCAGGAAGAGGAATTAACCAAAGGCTCAGCGTGCCCTGCCGGAAACAGATTAGGGCCTGAAGCAATCCTGCGGTTTTGTGCCCAGCTCACAAGAAAGCGAGTTGAAGAAAGGAGCTCAGGGGCACTGTATTTCACAAACCTGCAGAGTTATAAATGACAGCTATCCTCCAAAAATATATTGAAGTAAGCCTGCGGAGGGGACTTGAAAGCGGGGCAGAATTTCAGGAAAACGATTGCAGGGGGTAGACTGGAATTGCCCTGTAAGCATAGGAAAAGAGGCAGAACGTCGGCAATGATGCACTTGGCCAAAAAGGGCGTATGCGTTTTTTCCTGAATATATTCAGGAAAAAACGCATACGCCCTTTTTGGCCAACCAAGCAAGCCTGTAAAGGAAATCTGCACTGCAATGAAATCTCACTGCCCCCCCGGGCAAAAGGGCCATCTGAAAAAAGTGTAAAATCCAGAAAGTTAGGACAGGATATGGAGAACAGGGAGCCTTGTTATGCTGATTGGCAGGATGTAAATTGTGAAGAGCCACCCTGGAGAAGTGTATGGTGTTTCCTGAAACACGTAAGAAATAAAGCAACACAGCCTATGGCAATTGCAATTATGGTCCTATTGCTTAGGGAAATTAAAATCAAAAACGGAGAGCCACCCCAAAGTTTGGGACGGCTGTGTTCCCAAGAAGCTCGTCTACAGTACCAGGTAAATATCCCAGAAAGCAAAAAATGGAAAAAGAAGTTGTGGCACGTACGTGCAATGCAATATCACTCAGCAATGAAATCTGTGTCATCAGGCCGGTAGCGGCATAGTGAGTGGATGCAGGTACGGTGATTCTACGTGAACTACGTCACACAGAAAAAGAAACATCATAAGATATCACTAATACAGGGAATATAAACTTGACTACACATGAACTGAATTACAAAACAGAACAGGGTCATAAATTTAGAAAACCAACTAGTGCTTGTTTATGGGGCAAGGTGCCTTGGGTTGCTGCATAAAAGCAGAGACTGAAATTAGCACAGATAACATTCCATAAGCCAAATATGTAATAGACAAGACCTACTCCTTGCTCAACGAAATGGACTCAACACCACATATTCAACGCCTAGCAATATACCTGACTAGGAAGAATCTTAAAACCCATGGATTTATATGTCTCCCTAAGAGAATCAAGCGTGTGTACTGCGGCATAAACGCAGCAGTGAAAATCCGATAAATCCCATTATCAAAATAAATTTCAAAAACAAAACACAAAGACAGTGAAATAGAGAGCAATTCTTAAATAATTCACTCAGGGCATGTGATGCAACCGGGATTGACCACATCTACACCCAGAGCTGGTTGAGACATAAGGCTGGACACTTCAGGCTGATAGCATTGGTGAGTTTCGGTGAGCAAATGCAGACCCTTTGAAGTCATACTGCATGGTACCTATTCCATGGGTCCCAACTCTTCAGGTTCAAGGGATTCTTCCTCCAGCTAAAACATGCATGGGAAACCCAGAGTATGGTCCACCGTGTGATTGGGAAACGATTTAAAATGCACCTCAGTTTTCGTACCCTGGTCCTCGGGTTCACCATTCCAGATGCTTTACTAACACTCTCCCCGCTTGGAGAGTCAGTGCCTATAACCTCCTCTTTGGCACAGCTTGCAATTTCTGTGCAAGATGAACAGGAATAGGGAGAACCAATGAGAGACTAGCTATAGGTGTCTGCACGGGCAAATGTAACGCTCATTTCCCACCAGGAAGAGGAATTAAACAAAGGCTCAGTGTGCCCTGCTGGAAACAGATTAGGGCCTGAAGCAATCCTGCGGTTTTGTGCCCAGCTCTCAAGAAAGCGAGTTGAAGAAAGGAGCTCAGGGGCACTGTAATTCACAAACCTGCAGAGTTATAAATGACAGCTATCTTCCAAAAGTATACTGAAGTAAGCCTGCGTAGGGGACTTGAAAGCGGGGCAGAATTTCAGGAAAACGATTGCAGGGGGTAGACAGGAATTGCCCTGAAAGCATAGGAAACCAGGCACAATGTCGACAATGATGCACTTGGCCAAATATATTCAGGAAAAAACGCATACGCCCTTTTTGGCCAACCAAGCAAGCCTGTAAAGGAAATCTGCACTACAATGAAGTCTCACTGCCCCCCGGGCAAGAGGGGCATCTGAAAAAAGTGTAAAATCCAGAAAGGTAGGACAGGATATAGAGAAGAGGGAGCCTTGTTATGCTGATTGGCAGGATGTTAATTGCCAACAGCCACCCTGGAGAAGTGTATGGTGTTTCCTGAAACACGTAAGAAATAAAGCAACACAGCCTATGGCAATTGCACTTATGGTCCTATTCCTTAGGGAAATTGAAATCAAAAACAGAGAGCCACCCCAAAGTTTGGGACGGCTGTGTTCCCAAGAAGCTCGTCTACAGTACCAGGTAAATATCCCAGAAAGCAAAAAATGGATAAAGAAGTTGTGGCACGTATGTGCAATGCAATATCACTCAGCAATGAAATCTGTGTCATCAGGCCCGTAGCGGCATAGTGAGTGGATGCAGGTACGGTGATTCTACGTGAACTACGTCACACAGAAATAGAAACATCATAAGATATCACTAATACACGGAATGTAAACTTGACTACACATGAACTGAATTACAAAACAGAACAGGGTCTCAAATTTAGAAAACCAACTAGTGCTTGCTTATGGGGAAAGGTGCCTTGGGGTGCTGCATAAAACCAGAGAATGAAATTAGCACAGATAACATTCCATAAGCCAAATATGTAATAGACAAGACCTACTCCTTGCTCAACGAAATGGACTCAACACCACATATTCAACGCCTAGGAATATACCTGACTAGGAAGAATCTTAAAACCCATGGATATATATGTCTCCATAATAGAATCAAGCGTGTGTACAACGGCCGAAATGCAGCAGTGAAAATCCGATAAATCCCATTATCAAAATAAATTTCGAAAACAAAACACAAAGACAGTGACATAGAGAGCAATTCTTAAATAATTCACTCAGGGCATGTGATGCAACCGGGATTGACCACATCTACACCCAGAGCTGGTTGAGACATAAGGCTGGACACTTCAGGCTGATAGCATTGGTGAGTTTCGGTGAGCAAATGCAGACCCTTTGAAGTCATACTGCATGGTACCCATTCCATGGGTCCCAACTCTCCAGGTTCAAGGGATTCTTCCTCCAGCTAAAACATGCATGGGAAACCCAGAGTATCGTCCACCGTGTGATTGGGAAACGATTTAAAATGCATCTCAGTTTTCGTATCCTGGTCCTCGGGTTCACAATTCCAGATGCTTTACTAACAGTCTCCCCGCTTGGAGAGTCAGTGCCTTTAACCTCCTCTTTGGCAAAACTTGCAATTTCTGTGCCAGATGAACAGGAATAGGGAGAAACAATGAGAGACTAGCTGTAGGTGTCTGCACGGGCAAATGTAACGCTCATTGCCCACCAGGAAGAGGAATTAAACAAAGGCTCAGTGTGCCCTGCTGGAAACAGATTAGGGCCTGAAGCAATCCTGCGGTTTTGTGCCCAGCTCACAAGATAGCGAGTTGAAGAAAGGAGCTCAGAGGCACTGTAATTCACAAATCTGCAGAGTTATAAATGACAGCTATCCTCCAAAAATATATTGAAGTAAGCCTGCGAAGGGGACTTGAAAGCGGGGCAGAATTTCAGGAAAACGATTGCAGGGGGTAGACTGGAATTGCCCTGAAAGCATAGGAAAAGAGGCAGAACGTCGACAATGATGCACTTGGCCAAAAAGGGGGTATGCATTTTTTCCTGAATATATTCAGGAAAAAACGCATACGCCCTTTTTGGCCAACCAGGCAAGCCTGTAATGGAAATCTCCACTACAATGAAGTCTCACTGACCCCCGGGCAAAAGGGCCATCTGAAAAAAGTGTAAAATCCAGAAAGGTAGGACAGGATATGGAGAACAGGGAGCCTTGTTATGCTGATTGGCAGGATGTAAATTGCCAGCAGCCACCCTGGAGAAGTGTATGGTGTTTCCTGAAACACGTAAGAAACAAAGCAACACAGCCTATGGCACTTCCACTTATGGTCCTATAGCTTACGGAAATTAAAATCAAAAACAGACAGCCACCCCAATATTTGGGATGGCTGTGTTCACAAGAAGCTCGTCTACAGTATCAGGTAAATATCCCAGAAAGCAAAAAATGGATAAAGAAGTTGTGGCACGTA